>NC_091936.1:23782470-24054970 GCF_041260155.1 Ptychodera flava | reverse complement strand
GAAGATCTCATTTATTATAAGCAGAAGTGCAATGAATGAGGATTTTCTTCTTCTTTAGAATATCATCTTCGGTTTGGAAGTCCTTGTACACAAGACTTCACAACGGGGAAGCGCATCACCCGACCTTCACAAATAATGTTTTTTTTGAAAGCCAACCTGAATGTGATGGAATTTTATATACATTTGAAAGGCACACCCGCCGTCGTTTAGTGATAACACGAAATGACAAAACAGTTCATGACTACGGAAAGATTCTGCCCCTTTTTATACAGTGAAAAAAAAGATGGCGGCACTTTCATGGACCCGTTAATATTAGATGGATATTCCCGATTTACACTTTTTGCTTCGTCTCAGAGGAACAATCGTCATAAATTTTGATAACGTTTTAATTATTTTTGTCGTAGAACATGTAAAACCAATATATTTTCTGATTCTACTCTTCCCTAAAGTATGATGAAAATGCGAAACATTGGCCTTACAAAGTATAATGCATTCCATTGTTTAGAAATGAATGCATGACCATTAATTCATTTTCGTGATTATTTCATTTAATTTGTCTAAAACTGGGGTCGAATATATAAATGATAACCCATTCATTCAATATCTTTCTACATGTCAAATAATATGAGTAGTATCTCGTATCAAACAAAATTCATGAAAAATGGGCGACTTTGTCCCTTTAAAACTCAGTTTTAAACCATAAGCTTAACATTTCACGTCACAAAGATGCAGGCTGCGGTGAGAAGTTGAAATCAGGGCATTTCGAAACGATTTTGACGACTAGAACAAGAAGATATATTCAACAAACAGAACGAAACTAAAGGGAAATTCACCAAAAGTTCAGCTTGTACGTCTGTGACCTCCAACTTGATAAACACGTTTTGAACATATTATCCCATATTCTGTGTCCATCTAAAGGACACACTGTGTATTAGCTGTAAGAGCTATAAGAGCTAACCGTAAGCGAGCTCACCAGGTATACCGCGGCCCAGGGCCCAAGAATCTGCAGTGAATAACATCTTTATACCTTCAGATGTGTTGAGACAGATTCTCGGTGTCGAAGCCCCGAGGTCGGCCATTGACATTGCGAAGTTGACCGCCGTTGCAGGTTGTCTGGTGACAGACCTTTGAAAGAGGAAAAATAGAACACTTCTACCCTTTATTGCGTTCCCGTTCATGTCCATAGTGAATTAGAAGCGTTCTTTGAAGCAGAAAGGAACTGAATGGAAAAGAAATTCGCAGATAATTACACCAATTAGAGTATTGCCAAGTCTCCACCGCTAAATTTATTGGTGTTAATAAACCATTGAACTCTATCGAGTGTCAATTTTATACAATTTCGCTTAAAAAATCTCGCTTTTCAGCATAGATCGTTTTCTTTGCCACATTTTGTCTGTTCCAGACCAAAAAAAAAAAAAAAAAAACCTTTCTACGGAAAACTGGAGTCTCTAGCTGATGGATTTTGCCAGTGTAATTCAAGGTCAACGAATTCTACTGAAAACACAAAATCTCCCTTTTTGCGGACAATGGACACATGCTCAGAGTGTTCAGTTCGGAAAATTGAAAAAAAATCCTTTTGACATAGAGAATACAGTTGCACATGAGAAAATCCCACTCTTGGTTGTGACCTTGCCCGTGGAATAATGGGAGAAATCGCCAGTAAAATTACTGTGTTACGTAATAGGTACAGATATTCTCGCGATAATTTGTTGTCAAATGATCAGCTCTACATTGAAAAGAAGAAACAATTTTAATACTGTGATGGATTATATTTACTTTGCTTCCTTTATAATCTACAGTGCTTCCAAATTTCGTTCGGTATCTCGACTGGACTGTCGTTGACCCATGATTTCCGCGCATTTGTGTTGTAGACACATTACGTAATTTATTTCCGAAAAAAATGCGTCTGATCAAATTTATAGGCCACTGCTCATCACCATCACCATCAAACTGAGAACACAAAGAGGTTGCCATGGTAACTCAAGTGGGGCTTAAGGAGGAAGGGCAAAAGCAAGCAGGTAAGAAATGAGCAAAAAATTGGCCAATCATAACCGTCTTGACATGTTTCACTGATAAGTAATGACAAGCCATGCTAAATTAGACAAATCTGGAAGTGGCGCTCAAACAACGTCCGATTGCTTGGAGAGCGGGAAAGTCATAATTTTGTGAATTAGCCAAATTTTTGTCGAATGACGGCAAAACGACGCAGGCCTTGCTAAGACACACGCGTCGACAAATTTCACTGACAACAATAAAGTCTCTCCTTGATAGCTGTTCTTTGAGCCAAAGAAAACCTCCATTGTCATGACTGACTCGATGTGTCTCGTATTCAGCTAACCGACGTGGCTTATCCCTGCAATCTACACCTTTACTAATGTTTTAGAGTAGCAATGGGCCACCTCACCTGCAGCTCTGAAGGAAGCATCAAGGTCCACGTATAGCCTCGACTTCGAGTCAACCACGCCTCTCATCGACAATTGACCTCTTTAATACAACTCAACCTTCCCTTAATACAGATTCATGATCTTTAGGTGTACCATAGTATATCAAAGGAGAAGAAATTTTGGTTTGCTTGCTTTATTGCAGATTCTGCACCAGATCTGGTTCCGATTCCATCGATTAGAATATTGATATCGACCCAGGTCACACTTCTTGCTACCCAAAATATCCGAGCCAGAGCCGCAATCTCAGTCCAAGCCAAGTAAACCAAGATTATTGTAAGCAAAAAGTAGCCAAACTGCATCAATCGGAACACATTCATCCATTAACACCTGCTCTTAATCCACATCGGTCAATACAACCACAAATCACGCCAATACCAAGCAAACTGGTCTCAATCACTCAACCATGAGAACTCCTTGCACTTTATATCGCCATCCAGGCAAATCTTTGAACGCTCCGTCAACCCAGTTGAGCACGTTGCTACCCGTATCTAGCAATGTTATTCATCGAAAACTATAAATCAATTTGACCCGCATCAAGAATTGATGTTTCTATCGAGATATTCAAGTGTACCTTTATCCATCAGAATTAGAATCAGAATCAGAATCTACAATACCATTTACCAAATCTACCATTTATCAAAAAATGTTTAACAATATATATATATATATATATATATATATATATATATATATATATATATATATATATATATATATATATATATATATATATATATAATCAATTTATTACGTTCTTCCACAAATTAGGTCCATCCATACCGATGGAATACATCCATAAAACCAACCTCAAATATAGTAGCCAATATCGACGAAATCCACCTAAACTTGATTTCGAATCTCCCAAACAAGTAACTTTAAGCCTTGTGGTAACTGTTTTCAAAGTAACAAGGCTAGACTATTTTTTAACATTCTTCTAGTACTTTTTTACAATTTTGATCAGTCCTTCTAAAAATTTAATGGTCCGCTCGTCATCCGACTTACTTGTATTAACCTTTTCCAAGTATGCATAGTAGCTGACTTCAAGCACGTGTAAGGTTGAGCTTGCTCATTTCAGGGCTATGACCCACCTTCGCATTCCACTTATATGCCTAAACTCATTCACTCCTGCACGAATTTTACCTAATTTTGCAAGACACATCAGGGGGTGGACTCAGAAACCTACCTTACCCAGTTTCCTACCTCCATGTTCTATTTTATTCGAATGTATCCCGATACAATGCACCAGCGGGACCTAGGCCTACGAAAAGTCATAAAATAGCTTCATTACATCCTCGGATGAGCCACAATATTGTATTATAACTTTATATTATCTTATTAGGCACGTCCATTAGAAGATCCAAGCTATTCATTGATTCTGATTCGTGCTACGTGTAGCTCATCTTTGCGTATTCCTACTTCCAACAGTTTGTGACAAGAACTAACACGCTTCGTTTCACTGTCAATCCAGTCACCGTTTGACCCAACCCTTTGATCCAAACCCTTCTCGACCGAATGTACATCAATCATCTCTGTCAAACATCAAAGTGGTCGGACAGTGTCATTTTCGCATAATACGTAATGAACCCCCCCCCCCAATCCCCACCTCACAAGACAATTATGTCATCAGCTTAAACATCTTACCCAGCAAAGAATTATACCATAACGTTGCAGCTCTTTAAGGTACAGCGCACCTCGGGGACAGATATTCAGACTCTCAAATTTTTACAATTCCCTCCTGATTTACCACTTGTGGGGGTTCATTTTAAAGCTCTTTGAGTACGAAAAAATTTCACCGTCTTATAGTTTTTCGAAAATGCTATTTCTTACCACCGAGTTAACACAGGGATGACGGCCGTTTTGAATTTCAATATGTAGTTTGTTTCTCTGGTGCTAACATTTACACGGTGACCCCTACTTTTTCATCTTTTATTTGATAAAATAATGATTGAAAATTGCAGAAGTTGTAGTCTTTCACTTTCGAGGCATGTAATCTATTTCGAGGTCATACATTTAAAACTTAGGTAACACCCTGAAACTCTCTCCCATGTCATCATGGGGTCAATGTCAACTGAATTTAATTACTACAAGAGCCTTGGATCCATGAACTGATAGTGTGAAGTGATGTATTTTGCTTTGTTTTCTATATAAATTATTATTACTTACGTACACATGTGTCTTAAGACACATGTGTACGTAAGTAATAATAATTTATATGCCCAGTGGGCTGGATGTGGCAACTGATAATTGGAAATAGTGCCATACATTTGTAACAAGGATAATCCTCAAAGGACACTTTAATAAAATAAACAAAAACAACAACTACGACAACAATCGCGAAAGATATCGCAGCCACCAAAGTTTGGGTCATCCTCACACATATTCATGGTAGACATTACAGAGATGTTCTCGAACAAAGAGGGTAGGAGCAGATGTTTTATAAAATATCGCGATCACCCGTACCGAACCTATTACTAACAGTACATCTTGGTAAAGAAGATTGTTGATGCAGTTCCATTCTTTTTGAATTTATCCCGCACGACCTATCCTCGCCTCATGCTCAGCGTCAACATATCAAAGTTCATCCATGGAATACCGCTAGACCATACCAAGGAAATTTGACGTTTGAGATTTGAACACAACTGAGCAATCATGTCTCCATACCATGTCGTACAAAAAATCGTTAAAACTAACTTTTCAAATCTTAAATCAGTGGTGTTCGAGACAGTATCATCAAAGACGTCGTCTTGAGAAATATTGGTCAATTTTGTGTCACTTTTGATTGGCATCTTTAAAGGTGCATAGAGGGGCAAAGTCGCTATTTTTTAAGATTATTTCGATTTTTTTTTTCATTTTAGAATTATTTATGTTGTTCTGCTCGCTGAAATATACTAAATTATCTATTGTCAGATGTCTACCCACTCCCTGCTTGTAGTTGTAACAATAAATGCTTCAAATTAATGACGTAATTTATGGTACATACCACAAATTATGTCAGCAAAACATTTACATAATTATGTGTAGATGTATGGAGTGAGTAGAGCTCTGATGATTGACAATTCAACATCTTTGGCAAACAGAACAATATAAATAATTTCACGGGTGGAAAAAATAAGTCAAATAATGGCGACTTCCTTTAAAGAGCATTCAACACAACACAACTTAGTCTTCGCCTACAGAGAGAGAGTGATAAATCTGAGAGGAATTACTGGACATACATGTATTTGACCCATGAACGTAAAAATTTATCCCTCTCCCCCCGTTCGACCAAACTATATGCACGACTGTAAGGAGAATATCATTTTGGTTGCACTATCTACTTAATTTCACAGTGTGTCAATCATGTGTACAGAAAACCTTATGCACAACTTTCGTGAACTCTGTACAGTATGGGAACGGTAAATTTACGTTTAAATGAGACGCAGAAAACGTGCATTTGGTTCGGGGGGGAAACCCCGACCTTTCTCAAACTTGTGTATGGCACCTTTACCTGTGTAGACAAAATGATTGTGAAATTTCCATGTTTGCTCAATATGAACTGTCAAATTATGACTGTAACACTTCAACTTGAAGGAAGTGTAGCTTTAAACTAAGAGGGGACATACTAGTAATATCTGGTATCCCTCAAACTGTATGCAAATGAGAAGACAGCTTTTTAGCTGCCTGTAAATATCATAGCCTTCATACACTATACAGATCATCTGGGCCCATGGGTGATGTTTTTTAATTTATCTGTTTTCTCCTAATTAGTGACTCTGTCCCTTTCACAAACCGACTATATATCATCAAGAGACGGTCAAATCTTCCCAATAAACTAGTCCACTAAATGGGTATGTTTTGAAATCGCCTTTGTGTGCGAGTGAATATCTATTTATGCAAGGCAGACATGCGGAACGTTTACAATGTTGAAGAGGCCCAGCAGAATTGCGAACTGTCATAAAAGTGAACAGAGAAGAGTATCGACCATTCTGTAACGTTTTGTGAACAGTTTTGCCACATGACATCGGCTAGAGGTCAACCTTTCCAATGACATGTGAAGTGAAATTGTAACAGTCGCGCCGAGCCAGCGATGCAAGGCATTCATGACCGCTATTGTATGAGAGCTTTGCCTATAATAATTATTGTAGAAAATTGCCGCTACATATAATTTATTGCACAGCACAATCAAGACTTCAACGGTTTACTGAATCATCCCCAAATTCCGTCCACCAGTTTTCACATGCATAAGTATTAGTCAATGTGAAAAGCAAAACCCGACTTCCACCGTACACCGTGGGCAAACAAGCAAGGGGCGATGCTCCATGCACTTACTCACACACTCTGAGTGTGTAAGCAATGCGCAGTAAATAATACTGTCGACGTCTATAATACACAGGATAATGATTTATGATACCAACAAAATAACAGAACATTGTTCGTAATCGATGTCCTTATTGAATTGAATTGCAAATCGTCTTTATCACGTGTTATTTTGTTTGTCATTACTTTATTTATTTACTTAACGAGTTGCTTACCTATGCATGCTTGTTTGTTTTGTTTTGTTTTGTTTTGTTTTTTCTTGTAACAGGACCAGCCAATAACTCTGCTCCGCATACATCATGTCATACGGGCGGCAATCAGGCAACATCTGTTCGTCAATGCAGTGTATTTGGGCACAAACGCTCGTTTCGTCTCTGTCCGTTGCTTCAAATTTATTACTGTGATACAAGGCTGATTGTAACAGATGTCAGCTTCGACAGTTACAAATAACCACATTGTTTGCACCCGTTTGTTTGGTATTATAGGAGTTCCAAAGCAAAACTTCCTTGGGCAGGACGAAAGGTCATATTCTAAGGTTTGTAGATGAGTGCAGTAGCTGATACACGGATTGTAACCTTTGCTAACCTTCAAAGACATTTCGTTTTGTTTTTTGTTCCCTTTGAGCAATTAGCCTTGAAATGACCAAAATCCAAAAGAGACAATCGCTAAATTACCATATATTCTACTCTGTATAGCAAGATGCTCTTTGGAACGGATTTTCTGAACTCAAATTTATATATTTTGCAATGAATGTATGCTTGCAGTCCAGCATATGCAAAGATTAAATGGAAAGATTGATGTCTCAAATTGATAAGAATTATTGTCCTACAGAATCAGTTGTTAAATCTACATTACGTATATCACATATTACTTGTATCACTAAGTGCCTATATATCACGTATTTCCTATATCACATATTTCCAATATCACATATTCCATATACCACACTTTACCTAAATCACATGTTCCTTAATATCACATATTACCTATATCACATATAACTAATATCACACGTTCCCTAGATCACAGCCAAAGAACATAGAAAACAAAGAACCAAATGTAGACATTTGCATTGAAACCTTAGTAAACCAGCCAATCGGAACGTCGACAGCGAACAGAAAGATCGGTCGAATTCTGCAGAATGGAAGTCGAGTCCGCATTGAATTGAAATCTTAATTGAAAATTGAAAACTTAATCTTCATTTGCCGTCAAAATCACCACACATTTTTCTTTCAGACAGAATAAGAACCATATCTTTCGAAGAGGTACTAAATCGGTCGGTGTGAGATTTTTTGAGTATGAATAAATAACCATTAAGATTAATCAAAAAGGGATTTTATGGTGCAAAAGGAAATTATGCAGGTCTATATACTCATACAAGCGTTTCATAAAACCTGTAGGAAATATCATTTTTCGGTTAATGCAGTCAACCTCTCACAGTTAAGCATTAATAAACGTCACCTCGTATATAAAACTTGTTAACCTTTGTCTCAGTAAGCGTAATAACAGATATTATCCTATTATCAGAACATAACAAACGACACGGATCAAGACAGCTAGGAAAACTTCATTTCAACCGTGAAAAAAAATCCCTTCATCATCCTGACAATGCATGAAATTAAATGAAATTACAAGCGATAAAATCGATGATATCTCGCCGTTATATCTTTCACGCGACAAGTTATTTATGGCGCCCTGCTCGCTGGATCGTGTCGCTGGTAAATTGCCTTCTGTAGAATCATTGTTGCTGTCTTTCTCTCACGGAAACAAGAAGACAATGATACGGTAATGTCATGTTCTCGATTTTTCATGTGCGGGGCCTGAAAGCATAATTTCCCCGTCGGGACATTCACAACCGCTCGTCAATGCATACGAAGCGGGTGCGGGATCTATTGATTCTCCCACCCAACAAAGGAAATCATTTTGCCGCAAAAATTCGCACTTTCTGTGTTGACAATGGGAGAGCAGACAGAATGTCTGCTCCGCTGGATCCAACAATGGTTAAATTACCGTCACATGCAGTAATGCGGGCGTGAGAAAAGGGAATAAATAGACAATAGCTTTTGTTTTAACTTTTAATTTGAAAAAAAAAATGACGGAAAAACCTAACAGAATTATGGACCCTAAAAAGACGGAATGTATTATAATGTTAATTTACTTCCTGAGCAAAGATAATACAGTAAACACATAATGTTTTTTAATGGCTCTGTACAATAATTTTAATCGGACATCTTACTTACGTCTTCCATGTAGGAACATCAAAATCACTGAACAAACACGAATTTAAACGAGGCGGGAGAATAGTGTCCATAAAAGACAAGGCGATACTCGGCGTTTCTTGAATACAACAAATACAACCTAAAGCTTGATTAGCCCATAGAGGTTACTTCCCATGCAGTGTCTCCCTTCTCTCTATTAAACGCTGTTTCTTGTTCCTCTTCCAAAACTCATGTCGGATGCACAATGTTCAGCTTGCCAACACATCCTGATATGTGACTGAGGTATGATCATGGAGCTACCGAAAGGTAGCTCCATGGTATGATAATGTCCTGAGCTTTTGTTTATAACTGAATTTCGGTCCGGACTAGAAATATTTTGACCAGTCTGAAAGCAAAGTCGCAGAGTGTTTTATACTGTGCGTTGTGTTAGCTATTCTAATACCTGGTATACTTTAGGGAGAAGAATAAGGAAATGTCATTATTTTACAGAATAAAATTATGACAGTATGAATAAAAATTATATTTATTGTCCCATTAATGTGCAATGAAAGCAGAATAATATCAAGTATTGCCGTTTATCTTGAAATTTATCATGAAAAGAGTCCGTCGGCGTTATTAGGTTTTGCGTGTGTCTCCGATCCGTAAAGTTCCATAAATGTTTGTGTTCATATACAAACATAGATACTGATTTATCAGGGTAACTTCGCGTTTCTTCCAACTAATGTTATCTTTCAGACACACGGATACGCTATTTCTATCTGTCACGGTCTGAGCATAGAACCGGATAGGAGTCTGCCTCTAGCTTCACAAATAAAGAAAACAAACTATATTCACAACAAAATACTGTTCTTATCTCCAGACAAGATGTCCAAGTAGTCTAAGCAAGATGCTTCAGAAGGGTTCAGCAGATTATAGCTATTCTGCGTCGTTCGTGTCGCCGAAGGCAACGTTACAAAATGTAGATATAAAGGGTGAGAAGTGTCGGTAACAATTGCCTTGACTTTCATGCGAATGGAGATTTTGTACAGATGGCAAAGTTGACTCGCTTTCATTCCCCCCCCCCCGCCATATCTATCACCCGTGAGAACTAAAGCCCCACAAGCTCCGAATTTCATGCATTTATTTTAGTTGGTTCGTGTAAATGTGCTACCTGAAGGCCATGTATAGAAGTATCACTGCTCGCTGATGTGGACCATGCCTAAGTGTTTTACGGGTGACGCACTCATAAAATGGCGCCCCACGGAAAAGTACGAAAAATGCAGTATTTCCTGCACATACACATGGTGATCATAAAGGAAACAAGCGTGATGTCATTTACTTGAATACACAACACACGATGGCCAACATTTTCATGTTGTTATCTGTATTTTCTCTGTCACATGATTAGTTTTTGAAAATGGCGAGAAATCTAAAATGATGTTAAAACGTTTGAATTTACTTGCCACTTTCGACAGTTATGACAGTGTTAAACACTTTTTCAGACTGAGTCTAAAATTGGTCTTATTCAAAGAAAACTCTTGGAAAACTGAGGATATTTGGAGATCAGTTTATTACATATTCGCAGCTATTGGCGCCTTACGTTCTATTGCCAGCGCTCAAATTATATGTACTTTACTGTAATATTTAAAATCACGCGTATACATACGCTCTGTATGATATTTTCGTTGACTTTTTATGGAATGTTCGACCAACGTCTGAACTCTTCAGATTCATCAGTGAAAACATACGCTTAACGGCCATATCAACTTATGTGATTAGTATTTTATAACTGTGATGTTATCACTATTGTGCTAATCATGAGATAACATCTGCTGCTACGTTGCGTCTCCCCGGCAAAATGATGAGAACTTAAACGCTGTCGAAATTTTGTGCGGATAAATCGGCAGCTATTAAAATGACCTTTACACAGTTTGAAAGAGGGCGGGGACGGCCCATAACAATTTAAAAAAACAACAGATGGATTCAAGTTTTTTACGACTCGGAGTCAGTCATTACTCTTGGGTTTATCCGACCATAAAGTAATGTATTGTCGCACGCTCTTGAGGAAATTATTCCGCCGTCATGACGCGTAGGGTAGCTTCATTAAATCTATTTACGCGATGCGGGAATGTACACAAATTGAGCGAGTTATCCCCGAGTTGTAAAATCATTAGATGGATAGCTCGAGTAGAAAGAGCCCATAATTTTCAAATTTTGGGATATGTCACTCAATAAGTACACCCGACTGGGACTAAATTACCGCGCTGGGGGAAGACATTACTTTAAATCACCCCTTGTTTTATAATACACTCTCGTGGTCGTATGATTTTCAAAAATCTTTCATCATTGTCTGCCTGACCTTTTCGTTACAACTCCAAATTTCCATTTAAATAATTCAATAAACCATAAGCAACTCGTTGATTGCGTAAAGAGTCAACTTTGCCTCCCTCACTGAATTCAATTGTCTGTTTTGCCGCCGTGATCTAAAAAGCTTGTCAGTCCGCGCTTATTTTTTTCTGTCGTTGACATTTCTACAAGGCCCTTGTATCCCATAATATTTGTTCTTGCCTTTTTCGCGTCCTTCGCCTTTATGCTTCAATTTGAAAAATGGCCGCCGTGATGCTTAGAGTAATTGTTTGTGATTCGGCGGCGACATGTTTTCGTTGAAAAATCACTGTGTTTGATTTGCAATCGGATGTTCCGAAGGAGAAATTTCCGTTCCGCGCGAGACAAGCAAACTTCAAACTCAAGAGACGGTGATTCTGGTTTTCGTTTTACTTAGATAAGTCAACATTCTAAAAGAACGGAGCAACTCGTGTAAATGCTCTCCAAAGAGACGACCTATAGAAACATCTCTGCCATTTGAACCTAACAATTTAGGCGGGAATATTTCATCCTGACGACTGCAAAGAAAGACGTCGACCTCTCCCCCTAAGGAATCCTTTCTCCGATTTTCAAATTAAAAGATGCCGGAATGAGGTAGTTCCTCGTTGTCATGGTAATACCACATTACCAAGTTCGGCACCCACGGTGACCTCCAGGCGATGACGGAGACCGTGCCTATCTCACTTTTGGAAATCCATAGACGTTGAACGCCTTCATTGAAATCTGTGCCTCAGAAAGCTGGTGTTGACTTTTGACGTACGATGTATATGGTTTGATATTGGACCTGCAATAATTTGCCGCTATGTCTTTTCAGCAACGAGAACTTTCCCGCGGGACTTGGGAGTCAATAAAACGGTGCCATCATCAGATCTAATAATGTAATATGAATCCTTCGCTGGTGATACATCTGACGTTACAGCAGAGAATGTAAACGAGGGAAAAAACGAATTGTTCGATACATAGGCAGAAGTGAGTCGATGGACTCTTGTAGCCATCGATTGCGTATCCACTGGGGATTTTGTAAAGAAAATTACAAAAAGCTTGCCATGGGCAGATACAAACTGTACAGCCGAATGATGGCATTCAGACAAACTGAACACACAGAGGGAAGCGATCGATACTCGTCAACCGATTACTATTGACAACCTCGGCTTTACTGTCGCCTTGTTTGCATGCTAACTGCTGCAATAACCTTGCCCCTCGGGAGGAGAGAGAGAGAGAGAGAGAGAGAGAGAGAGAGAGAGAGAGAGAGAGATTCAGAAATTTCATAGATCATTCTCATGAATTCAGTGTACAATAAGACACGAAGATTAGCGGCTCACAGTTGCAATGACTGATTGATCGAAAGAGTGGGGTAGTCAAAATAGCGAACTGACGGGTTGTCGGTGCACAGCATATTATAAAATACATAACTAATGCGACCACCTTTTCAATTTAATTGTGTTTTTCACGGAAACAATTTCCTGACAACTAAACCATTACAATTTTGTATACTCATATTTGTTATTTTCTCTAGCAATATCGACACTACACTGCACAGGGGTATCAAAAGTCTCCTCGGGCCGAATTGAGCATGCGCACCGGAAAAAAGATAATACTTCCGAGGCTGCTCATGGGCTTTTTTATTAGTTTCTATGATGGAACCGATTACGTGGCTCGAGTCAAGCAAGTGTCATGTTTACACTTTTCCAGAAACTGAGTTATTTCAACTTAATTAAATTCGCTTATGGGGATAACAGTAAGGGTCGCAGTTGTCGTGAACTGCACTTAAAACACCTCTTCTTCATGACTTTGTGCAAGATGTTATGCTCGGTGTGTTTTCATTATGCATGATGACGCAATTCAAGGCAATCATGTTGTTAAAATTGTTAAACGCCATCACGATGCTGTTCCCTTGAAACCAACCATTCTTGCTGGAAAATTGTGATACTTGACGACGAGATGTCGTCACTGGTTCAAAACAAAATTTGAATGAAAAAAATACTGTTGTATGTATGCTGTCTGTAAAATGTGAAAAAGAAATACAAGAACACGCCATACCACGCACGTGAATACCATAAATCTGCCTTCGCATGTGTAATATACGTATGCGTACATTATGTCTTGACGCAAATTATATGTATAATAAACTCCATTTACGATTTTTTCATTACTCATACTTTAAAGTATACAGCCTCGGTGTCGGTTAACTCGTAAACTGTGGGGTCTATGGTTAACACTAGTAGACAACACATCAAACTTCCCCCGTCTCCAAGGATCAGATGTGCGCATGCGCACTCTCTTGATGATTCGGTAGAGCTGTTGCGACGACCTTAAAAAATTAAACTTAAAATTTCGCCGAGGTACTATTGAAGGACATTTTGTCCTATGTGTACTGCAACAGAAAACTCTTGAATTGTGGAAAATATCGTGAGATTTGCGTCGCTGCGTCACGATCTCTGCTTCGTCACGAAAGCATACAAAATAGGCCTATAAGAATCCAACTGAAAGAAACCTCAAAACCCGCTCCTTTTTCAGTTCCACTTTTTCTTTCACATCTTTCATTCAGAATTCCTGAGCAGATTTCCAATAGGTCTCCAGCGAGTGCACACAACCCTCTGCGGTTAATTGTCATGTCAATTTAATTTGTTAACCAAGAGTACGCTGCATTGTGAACCGACTGCAGTGCCAGACGAGAAGACACGGCGGGAAACCGTTTGATGTTTACCGACAGAACTCAACTAATTAACCTCGTCAATTTTGCTGTGATCGTTCGTTTTTTTAATAAAACTAATTAATCTATTAAGCTTTTGTGTGTTCTTTGTCCTGGCTTCTCTGCTATGCGCCGAAGAAACGATTTAATCTGAAATAATTTCCTGTATTATCTCTCTGACATTACCTGTTGCCGACACTAACGACAAGCTGTAGCCGCGCTGAAGTTCGCTCCGGGAGCATACAGTCGTTAAAATTCAAACGAATCGCTGTCATGATGATCCGAGGTCTAAATACGAACATGTGATGGAACGGCGTGCTCGAAGTGAAAAATGCCATCCGTAATCAAGCCTGTCATAACTACATTCGGGTCAAGTCCTTGAAAATAAGTCATGTGCTCAGTTTGACAAGTGTGGGAGCGCGCTGAGATAATGTGGTAATTTTTGACAGAAGTCACGCAGCGATAAAGTTTTGTGATTATTCGCCATATTGAGCACCAAAACTAAGTTTTCTGAAATTTGTTAGATTCACTCGATCAACTCACTGATTGACAAAATATGAGAAACCGGCCTATGCGGCGAAATTCCTCATTTTTTTTCGGGATAGAAAACCAATATTAAGAGATTTATTTGAGGTGCTTGCTCTAATCAGGGCGACCTGGTTTTCTTTTCTTCTTCAATATTGTAAGAGTTACTAGTAAACATCAAAAACCGCGTACGTATCTCCGACTCACCCGCCGGCGACGCCAGTTTTAAAGCACAATTCAAACACGACGGAAAATTACTCCATGGCGAGAAATAAGTGCGACAGTGTGGCTCCTATGCTGCATATATGCTATAAAAGAGAAGGGAAAAGCGCGATGAATCCGAAATGGATTCATGACCTGGGGCTAGCTCGTGTATGTCATCTACGCTCCAACTCTCAACATTTCAATCAATTTTCTATTTGTCCTCGGGGCCAGACGACAATTCGAATTTTGTTGTTCTGAAATCAATGGGCTCTCAGTGGGCTGCTTTCCTTTAAAATGACGAGCGTGTATCAGAGCAAAAAAGCAACTTATAAGTCTGGATTGTTGAATTCGTCTTGTTGACGCCAGACGCAGACGACAAAAAGTGTGACAGCGATGATGGGCCAAAGGTGAGGATTCCTTAAAAAAGTTATCCCTCAACATTGCTGCTCACCACTGTAGGGTCGTGCCTCTGACCTACTTCAAAACCCATCTTTACCAGACGATAGGCAATCTCTAACGAACACGTTGCAATTTAAACATGCATGAACAAGAAAGACCGAGATAAATTTAGATAGCAATTAAATGCAACTTTTGGCGGGCTTTCACTGAGTCATGCCCATAGATCTAGAGTATATCAAGTTTATGTTTTACTTAATCAGCCTTAACAATATATTGTTATATCCGAACCACCCTTTTTGCAATTGTTTGGTTTAATAGAAAATGCCATGTTCATTACTCTAAGAAATTCAAGTGTGGCCATTGAAACCTATTTCTCAAATTTAACGTCATTCCGAGGCTTTTTATGATGTAACATGGGTGGAAAATAGTTGTCAACACTTTATTTCAGCAGCAAACAGATTGTACACCTCTATCTCTATGAAGTATGTCGTGAAACCAACAACAACCCATGCACACGGCACGTTAAAAGCTATATACTCGCTGGCCACGTCAACAAACATATTTCAGGTACGCGCCGAAGAAAATGGCTGCTGGTCACATGATGTTCAGGTATTCACGTGATCTCTAGCTCTGAAACTGCTAGGTGACCGTTTAGGGGCATTTTATAGGTTTAGCATGCCAAGGTGAATATTCATTTGATTTGCCCACACCACCCACCGTTGCAGTCGCCGTTCAAGTTAGACCCCCACATAGAACAAAGCGACCTGAATTCATGCACAGCTAGCTCGACATTCTAACATTCTACAGTATGTTAACAAGCACACTGACGATCACATATCTGTTCATACTTTTTAATGACTATGCTGAACTTTGTCATATTATCCATAAATAGTTTGTTCCTTCTATCAACTATACTTTCTTGTTTTATCAGAAAAAGTTGGTTGAGGAACTCGACTTAACGCTCAGAAATTCAACAGTATTACAACGCGTGTTGCTAGCTATTGAATTAAGGTCCGGACTTTAATACCTCATATGGTACAAAATTACTGACGCAAACTGTTATCATGCAGCTTATTATAAATCGATAAATTCTTCGTGATTTGGTGAGAACTGCAGCTTTTTTAAGTAACAAGAGTGCATAATTTCTTAAACAGTTTAATCACGGTTTAATATACTTTCTTCGACGAATCAAATTCTCTTTAAGTGTACAGAACAGGTTTGGAAACTTGTGCGTTTCCTGTAGCATGCTTCAGACAATATGCTAAGTAGCTTGGTGGCTCTTTTTCCCATTTCATTATATTTTCTTCCCATTGCGACCTGCAGAAAACAATAAAGTTTCGTTAATGAAAGGTCATTTTTAAAATGCGAAAAAAGAAATCTACAAGGTCCATGGATTTTTAAAAGGGCATGGGTCAAGCTTAATGCAGAAAAGTAAAGTTAGATATTCGTTCGAAGTTCAAACTTTTGATAATTCAATGCAATGCTTGGAACACATCTATTTATGGAAGAAAGCCCCTGTGATCGAAAACTTGCACTAAAACAGGATCTGGCAGTGCGCATGTCCTGGCATGTCAATCGCATTCTTTAGCGCAATACCTTGTAATCGCCCGGTGTTGTGGTACGATAGAATGAAACCCGAATGAATACGAAAAAACGAGTCGGCAGTAGCCATCACTGTGAAAATAGTATCAGATAAATACTGCCTTGCAGGTAAACGTCAATATTCTCTCGACCAAATCTCTTAAAACGCCCGCAACGAGTCGAATTTATTGGTTTTTATTAGCTTCAACGAAGCTGATTAATGTTCGATGAGAGTAGATGAAAATCGATCCAAATGTATCTCGCTGTGCGTACTGTACAATGTTGTATTTCCGCGATTCTCCAGAAAATAGATTTTTTTTACAATCGTTTTACATGAAAAACAACCCGAGTTAGAAATACGATCATGAGTAAGGTGATGTGACATTTAAAATCCGGAAGGACGGGTAAAAAATCGAAACGATTGTTTGATCATTTAGAAGTAAAATCTGATCTTTTGAACTTCAAGGAAGGCTGCATTCACAAACACATCTGAAAAGGGTGATTGACGGGGGATTTGAAAACATCAAGCGTATGTTGGGGCAATTGAAGGGAACTGAAACTAAAGTGTCTCTGATTTATATATGAAATATGTGTTGGTTTGTTTCTTAAAATAAAAGTCACAAAAAATTAATTGTATGGTGAAAAAAAACACTCTCTGTTGTTAAGAATACATACACAAACATACAGATACTTTCTCACACCAATAGGCATCAACCCAGATCACATGGAACTGCTCCAGCCTCTTTTCTATGTGTCAACAGAAACATTATTAAAATTGAATTCAAGTCTGAACTAGAATTCCTTTGTCGTCAATAACAATGATTACAGTCTTTACACAATCACAGAGTATTTTGCCAAACAGAATATTTGTTATTTCTAGCATGCTGTGGAGAGTAGAACAAGAAACTGCAGTAGATACACAGAACAAAACGTAGCGAAAAATTAGTCAAAAGTACAGCTAAATGTTTTCCTGTAAGGAAAAATATGTCAAGACAGCGCCCTCTTCCTTGCAAAAGAAATACACACACACACACACACACACAGACTCACACACACACACACACACACACAACGAAAAAATCTGTCCATTCCAAACTCAAGCAATTTTTTGAGGGTGGATTTCAAAATTATAGCAAGTCAGGAGAGGGGCACTTGAAAACGTTTTGAGTGTCTTTTGGTCGGTATTTGAAAAAAATCAGAGAACTTTTTTTATTTTCCCCTCCCCCCCCGCTGTGTTTTGTGAATGGAGCCTTAGGACTGAATTGACATTCAGCTGGAAATTTGAATCTCTCTCTCTTCGTCTCTTTGCTCCTCTCTCTCTCTCTCTCTCTCTCTCTCTCTCTCTCTCTCTCTCTCTCTCTCTCTGTATGTGTGTAGTAGTAGTTGGAGAAATCCTATCGTCTCCAGTTACTTTGTTATTCTACATTCTCAAGTGCCGGTTACTATTATGAAATGAATTGTCCTGTTTCAATGCCCCCACTCTATGTCACCAAAATATTTTCATCTGAAATGACAATATTTGAAGGGGTGCAAAGCTGCTCCTGTGCGTTTGATATCAAACAGGCTATAGTTTACGTTCAACCTGACCTCGCCCAGTTTGAGAAAATTTGCCTTGACTGTAGAGGAAGTATACGAAATGATTAGCCACAGGGAAAGAGTGTGACAGAGAAGCGTTAGAGACGTTGAGACTGTCTAGATCATGTACATGAGATAGACAAAGGAACTACAGCATACATGTCTGTCTCTCTGCATGTATGTATGTATGTATGTATGTATGTATGTATGTATGTATGTATGTATGTATGTGTGTGTCTATATGTCTATATATATATATATATACGTACACACACATATATTATATATATATATATATATATATATATATATATATATATATATATATATATATATATATATATATATTCGCAATCCAACAAATCTTCAACAAGGATCCTGTTAACCTCGATGCAAAAGGAACATTTTGGATAAAAAGCCTACACACGTCATTCCCAGATGGACTTACATTATTCAGTATTGATTTTTTGAAACAAGACTCATTGTCACCCTTCTGTATTTTCTTCACACTTTCTCCTGTGCATATTTTAGACCATTGCGCACAATCTCCATTTTCACCTGATGATTCCTTGTCAACAGGGCGAAAGCTAGTCATGCAAAGAAGCTGTACATTGTGTTTTGTTGAGACAATCCAACTGCACGATATATATATATATATATATATATATATATTATATATTAATATATATATATATATATGTGTGTGTGTGTGTGTTGTGTGTGTGTGTGTGGTGTGTATGAATATATACGAACTTATGTTTGTGTAAAGAACAGAAGAACGATGAAAATGTTTGTCAATACATTTCATTCTATTGTTCATTTCTATATTGCTACTTTCCTAGAAGACGAAAGATATCCTGTGAAGCGGGCTCTATTGTCTATCGCCGGTGTGTTCCATGTACCACTTACAATGGGGACTAGTGTCAAAGGTCATCTGGAAGGAAAATTGACAGACTTTGCCATCGGTTACGGATGCCATGGATTTGATCTCGGCGTAGAGTAGCGACGTTTCCCAGCGGTGAAGTCGAGTCGAAGAGACAGTGTCAGTTAATGGAGTCTTTGCCGCGCCGCCTTTACACCTGCTAAACGTTTTTTTGTGAGTGTGTGTATATAGAATATATTTGCTCTTGTTATCTTTGGACGAAGATTGCGGTATGAATTGACATGAAGGAGAACTTTTTTTAAAAAAAAAGGGTTTGTGTTTCGATTGTTTGGTGAAGCGTATGCCGTATCAGCCACCGCAGCAATTTCAATTAAAATACGAAAGTATACCGTGTTCATCTGCCGAGCTAATTACTCCAAGTTAATGAGGCCTAATGGTTGTTAATGTCATTATGTCAATAAAAATTGGTGTATGAATTATTAAAAACATGATGGCGACAGCGCGTCTGGCACGAGTCTATCGGGGAAAAGCGTTGATGTAGCCATGCTTCCATCTTGCCCTTTAAGTCACCGGAGGTGAAATTGGTAAAGAATTAAAACCGTTTTCTATTCCCGCGATCTGTTTCAGAGAAAAGGGGGATGGCTGTTTCAGCAGTGCCATTAGAACGGCTATACACCTTTAATTTCAATAGTCGCTTTTTCTCTGTGTTGTCTGAATTAATTGCAAGTGATCATGAAGACATGTTGTTGAGGGGGGCGGGGTGACTGGAAATTTGTCTCAAAATTTTTCTTTCAGTGTAGCATGTATTTTAGGAGTCAGTTGTAAAGCAGTTAATTTCATATTTATGTGTGTGTGTGCGCGTGAGTGTGTGGTTGTGTGTGTGTGTGTGTGTGTGTGTGTGTGTGTGTGTGTGTGTTGGTTTTATTTGTATTTGCTGCTACTAATTTCCTTGGTAACTGAGCTGTAGATCTCTGACCTCTGTATGACCCTATTTATGGGTATAATTAAAGATATAATGAATACTATGTTTGTGAAGGGTTCATCTCATTTGTGATATAGGTCGGGGTACGTCTTACAATAATCTCGTTTCATATCGCTGTTGTTTAATGACAAAAAATACCCATATTCCAAGTTTCCTGTCTCTTTTTTTCAAGAGACTTACGTTCTCCGGCCATTCATCAGCCACACCGAGTCACATTCCGTATTTCGGTTTTGCCTTTGCCCGTACTCGCTTTCTCAACAAAGTTAGGATTGCGAACAGATGTCGAAGGTGACCCGCTTTGTTTTAAATATCGCTTCTGGCGGCTGGGCTGTTCACGTCAAACCAATAAGCTTACAAGGTGCTTCTGTGGTGGGGACAGCGCATAGATCGAGGTCAGCGCAAGAAAGGTAAAATGGCACGTGCAGAGCAACATGGCACGAACAAAACTTTCGAGGCCATCCAATTCATGATGGCGAAGCTTCTATAGAAACACCGTGTTGTTTAAATACCTATGCCTGGTCATTCAATATTTTTTATCGGTCCCAACGAAACGACTATAAAAAGTGCACACCTCATACACAACATGTGATCCATTAATTCAAATATAAGAAAAACGGAGTTGGAAATTCTTCTGCTGTCATTATATCTTATATATATATAAGCTTATATATATATATATATATATATATATATATATATATATATAAGCTTACATATATATATAAGTATATATATATATAGTGTGTGGTGATATTTATATCTATATAATACTGTGGGGGGGGTGACGAGTAGCTATACATACATACATACATACATACATACATACATACGTACGTTAAACATATGCGTGCATAGCTAATCTTTCATAATTAAAGGGATACAGTCATCGGAACTGCGCTCAAGGTCGTATGGGACCCATACGACCAGTGTGAATAGGCCCTACTGTATCCAAGATACGATGGTGATTGATGAAAGTTAAAACATGTCTGTCATAATCCACATCGTATAACTGAAATGTTGCAGCTATGATGATGAGGTGCATCTAGATGTCATGAACGGAAACCAGAACAACAACAAGAAACTAGCACAGGAGCAGTTCCGACGACTGTTTCCCCTTTAATTCACTGCCGAAGCTTAGTATATTTATTAGGTACGCTTATGCAACTGTGTCCAAATCCTATTCATTAATGAAAAAATCTCGAGTCTCAAAACTCCTGCATTAATATTTCAAGAAGTACAGAAATGATGTAGTAGTGGGATCCTATTGCAATATCGAAAACCGGTACTGAGAGTTGGGGCGAAGCATCCATATGGTAGCTAAGAAGCCGGCCTGTGCTCAGAAAAGAGCTAGGCGCTCTGCGAAGTTTGGCCAGCGGGTTTCTCGGAACAGTCGTAAGGCTTGTCTGCACATCAAAGCGGCATAATTGAGCCATATGGCCATAGATTGAGCTAAGCTGCTAATGAAATCCAAGCCAGCCTTTCGATGTCGGCTCTCCGAAAGGGAAAGTGTGAATTCATCCCGCCAAATGCTCTGTAGATTGAACACTTGTCGGTGTTCAGTTTCAACTCCACCAATAATTAAACATGTCCCCGTGACTCGACAAGTCTAATCCCGACTGTCCCATTTTTATAAACATGAGATTGGGAAACCATATATACAATAACTTTAATTTGAACGGGTAATCTGTTTTTTTGTATCTTTTGATTTCAAAATTCCTGGAATCGAAGTAAAAGTCTACAAAAATCTGCTTTGAAACGTAAATCAGGCATTTAAAACCACGTGCTTTATCGATTCCGGATCAACTCTTCATCTTTTTTTTCAATTTTTTGTCAAATGTGTTCGCTGTAATGGTTTCTCATTTCTCATCTCATAAAAAAAAGGTCAAAGGGCAAAGGAGGCTGCCTCCTCGTTCGCTTGTCGCCGGTAAACATTTGCCTGCTCATGCTACTTGATGAATTAACCTCCATGCGAAGCTCAATTACTCCGGTTGTGTGATCCGCAGAGGTGAACTTCACGTCTGGCGATTACTTCGCTAAGGGATGTAGCTGAAAAGAAAATTGATATCAAACGGGAAAAGGTCATAGCTTAAAAAGCGCAAACAGAAAAGGTTGCAGGTCATGAAAACCCAATCTAACTTTCAAAACCTTTGCGCCACATGACTTTAGATTAACTAGAAACGTTGAATCGCTATTCTCCCAGCTATTACGCCATTTTTCCATGATCTTTGTCGAATAGTAATGGCATTTTGGTTAGTGTACCGACCAATTGAGTCGACATTTATGGCCGTAAAATACGACGACGCGAGTAAACAATGGCGCGGAATCATGTGAACTGTTAACTTTTACCGTTTTCCGGGCGCTGATTGGTTCTTGACAATACAATGTATTATTCGCGGCACCATCGAAGGAAGGTCTCGGTGTAAAATAAAGTTGACCCGAATATCTCTTCCATTGATATCTAATAAATTTTAGACACATTCTGCTGCTCCTATAAGTCGTCTGTCATTTCACTTCATTACCGAGATTAACAGATCAACCTGTAGTAGGGGCGTATTTTTGTTGACGTTTGGCGTCGCGCTGGCGGAGCCAATATTAAAATTAATAACATACGGGCTCGAGGCGGTATTTTTGATCGGTTTAGGAGCGGGTAAAACCTAGATCAAAAGCATGTTTAAATATGCGACTGTAAAACACATCGCACTTTTTTCCTTTTCGCTCGTGGACAACGGGAAATCATTCTGTTGCCTAGTTACAGAGTGTATACACGCCGATTGGCCAGAGGGGTTTAACAATACACAAAGGTCAAATTTTGGAGGCTTCAAGCCTCACATGCGCGCTCTTTTCTACTCCGTGAAGACCATTTCAACTGTAGAATTGTTTGAAAACGTATACGTACCCTGCGAAAGGAAGGCACTTTATGAATGCTATTACAAAAATTGGTAGATATCAAAAAAACTATATTACGAAATATACCGACAGCTAAGTGTCGTCGATGCTTATTTTAAAATGACTCCATACCCAAACAAATCATCATTGCTTCTACTATATTGTCTGTAAAACTGTGTATACAATATCGAGAAAAGATTCTATGTATATTCACCACATTTGGAATAAAGATAATTAAATCCTATTGCCTTAATTTTGAACCGTAATAGCCCCAATAAAACTCTTCATAAAGGTTTTCGAATCTCGTCTGTAAAATAGAACATTTTTGTTATTGCCTACGAAATTGTCATCTGAAATTGGAAAATGGATCCTCGTTAATTCCAAATTGGCTCCATTTTTTGACCACCGATGCGTATATCAAAACCCGTGCATATCGCCGATTCCGGCGGGATCCGACGAGACCGTCTGAGCCGTCAATAGTAATTTCGATGCGCACTGTGCCAATATTGACAAATGTCCCCAATAACGCTATGAAATGCTTGCCTTGGTTTCAACCACGCGATGAGAAAGATGATTGCAAACGGAGTAATTAATTTTCACAACCTGAAAATAACGGTGTCTATCGGAAATCGCCAGCTGGTCATACGCGTCGTTATTTACGAGATCTCGAGCTCGGGGCCAGCATGTAAACGTTTGTTCACGGGTATACGCCGGGTAGTTTAATAGCATCTCTCCATGGTGAAACCATGAGTTAATAAAGAACAGTTTGTCTAGAGATGAGCAGTTCGCCTGCATCTCGTCTAATACTGTACAATACATAATCAAATATCGCTACGCAACCTTCCAAGGAAGAAGTCATCTAGATAACTCGAACATCCTTTGTTTGAACATCATAAGTTTAATGGTATAGGCTACGTAATTTTTTTTCTAACTTAGTAACGCAGAAGCCTGGAAATGAAATAGGTTACAGCATAGACCTCTGTTTTTAGGATCCATGGTCACATATAATGAGAGTTAGTCGACATGGTTTGTCGAATTATTTCCAAAATGACCTTGCGTCTGAGAATCAAATTTACTGTAAACACAACAACCGTGAGGATTTCCTTGGTAACGACAAAGGGTGAAACAACAGACACGCCTTAACTGTTTCAAAAGAAACTTTATTTCAAAGTGTAAAGTCAAAACACTACACAAAAGAAGCCCAGTAAAATCCCATTTAATACGTCACTACTAACTCAAGTGCAATTGGACAATTGTGTGAGTCATAGGAATGAAAACCATTAAGTATATTTTCATATTTTTGTTTCACTTACCTACTTACTTGTCTACCTACTTACTTACCGTATCTACTTAAGTTGTTCTTACCTACCTATTTACCTACTTACTTCCTCCCTACATACTTTGTTCTTACCTACCCAGCTACTTACCCCCTACCTATCTATATCCTTAATTACTGATTTCCTTTCCTTTAATACTTAGTTGGTTAGTTAGTTGATTTATTATGTTACTTTGTATTGGTCAGCCACTCATTTTATTTCTTTACAATTTAGTTAGTTAGTTTGTTAGTTAGTTAGTTAGTCAGTCAGTCAGTCAGTCAGTCAGTCAGCTAGTTAGTTAGTTAGTTAGTCAGTTAGTTAGTCAGTTAGTTAGTCAGTTAGTTAGTCAGTTAGTTAGTCAGTTAGTTAGTCAGTCAGTCAGTTAGTCAGTTAGTTAGTCAGTTAGTTAGTTAGTTAGTTAGTCAGTTAGTTAGTCAGTTAGTTAGTCAGTTAGTTAGTCAGTTAGTTAGTCAGTCAGTTAGTTAGTTAGTTAGTCAGTTAGTTAGTCAGTTAGTTAGTTAGTCAGTTAGTTAGTTAGTTAGTCAGTTAGTTAGTTAGTTAGTTAGTTAGTCAGTTAGTCAGTCAGTAGTTAGTCAGTTAGTTAGTCAGTTAGTTAGTCAGTTAGTTAGTCAGTTAGTTAGTTAGTTATTAGTCAGTTAGTTAGTTAGTTAGTTAGTCAGTCAGTCAGTCAGTCAGTCAGCTAGTTAGTTAGTTAGTTAGTTAGTTAGTCAGCTAGTTAGTCAGTTAGTTAGTTAGTCAGTTAGTTAGTTAGTCAGCTAGTTAGTCAGTTAGTTAGTTAGTTAGTTAGTTTATGAATTAGAACCTTAAATACCAATGTTAAAGAAGATAATATGGTGGGCATTTGGTCTGTCGCCTGTCTTGGATTTTGACCATGAATGGTTTATGGTAATCCTGGTTGACGGCGTACTGCACATTGAACTAGATATGTCACATCAGATAACTAACACGGGACATGTCGATGGAAAGGTGTATCTGACAAGAAATAATCTAAACCACGGCAATAACGTAACTAGTAAGGACAAAATTTGAAATGAACTGAATTGAAACTTGGCCAACTGTTGCTATCGATCACCGTGCAATCGAGGCTCGCCACTTTCTCAATGTCGATTGTGCGACTATCAATACCAACCCGTGGAGGTTTGCCGATTGACTTCTCAGCGTAACCCTATAGATAGTATCTATATTACGCTAAAGATCACTAGAATACAGCAGACGGTTGATCTAACGAGATATATGGCGGAAGAATAGGAACTGTAGTCGAACCGAGGATCTTTGTTCATTTGCCCTGTTCCATACAGTGAATTATGACAACACTCTTTCAAATTAATTTCAAAACATTCCTTGATATCCCGCAAAGGGCACACAAGTAAACTCGTCTGTAAAATAATATTGTGTTTTGCGACAATGTTTGCCTGTATATTTGATGATCAATTACATAAACTTCATCGTTTTTGCGGGACCAGAAGTATACATGGTGTACAACTACGGTCTGGTATTATGACGATAAATAGGATTTACAGATTTACAGTTGTTTTATCAAAGTCTCAGACATTTATGTCGTTGTTTCGTGCATATGATTATCACAAACTGACTGATGTTTAGAGGCACGCTTTCATCACAACAAATCGGCTCCATACACACAATGCTTGACACACAAAAGCAACGAAATGTTTGGCAGCCCAGAGCTGACTTTCAGCGATCGATATTAATCAACTTCTCATGTTTCAGAAGCGGCAGAAGTTAACGATAGCGGCTTACTTTCAATTGTGAAAGGAAAAAATAATTGATATTACAGATATGTGTCTGTTTGTTTATTCCACAGTACGGAATTTCGTAAATTATCATGTGGCAAACTGGAACTCCCTGGAGTGTGCACATATCGGTTAGCCCATAGTACCGTAGACTGTAGAAAGCCCCTCCACTGTCTAGATGGTTGGCTCAAAAAGGTTAGACGTTGTGACGTCACCACGGCTTATTAAGGTAGAATGCGCCTCTAAGATATTTGGACTCTCAAACATTTATAATCCTGTTCTGGTCTACCGTTTGTGGGGGATTCATTTTGAAGCTCGTGGATTGAACGGCTTATATTTGTGAAAATCGAGAACTTTTTTTCATCCATAGGGCTAACACCGGGATGGCGGCCATTTTGAATTTCTCATATCGGTAATTTGTTCACATGGTACCAAAATTTGCACGGTGACCCGTTGCATGGTGATTGTTTGTTTGAATGGTTTAGAGTTTCGCTGAGAAAATTTTGAGCAAAAGTTTCAGTCTTTCCTTCGTTATCCACCAGGATAACGAGCATGTATGCAACAAAACTGTGCAATCGCTGCGCGCTCCCCAATTGTCCAACTCAATATCACGTTTACCCAGGGCAATGACACGGCGTTGTCATGGTGACTTCGAACGGATACCCATTCGCCATACGGCGAGCTTATGGTCCTTGTGTAAATTTCTGTCGACGAGTAGTAAACATTGTGCGATTGACTGGAAATATACATAGTTACAGAAAAGCCATGTCAAAGATCGTTAGAATACCGAAATATGAATAAGCGATGAGTAAAAATGTTCAAACAGATTGTTAGCACGTAAAATGACAGATAGGGCCTACATGTCAGAATCAAATAAAGACAAATATCACATACACAACGATACGCGGACGCATATATCAATAACATAGATGGGTAGCTTGATTGATAAATATCTAAATACAGCATGATGTCAGCGAATGTCTGAACATATACAAACATATGCAGAGAGAGAGAGAGAGAGAGAGAGAGAGAGAGAGAGGAGACTGAGACTATATATGGAGAGAGCGACATACATACATACACCTATGTACATACATATATACATACACATTACATTACATATGTGAACAGGGCGACATCAAAATATTATTTCACAATTTCAAGTTTATGTTATATAACTATGCTCGAGGTTAAACTTGTTTTAACGATTCTTTCAGCATATTTCAAGATTCTAACGAAGTGTCACATCCTTAATGGTAAAAAAATATGCAAAACATAATTCCCTTCGTCGATGAAATTGTCTCGATTGTTTGTTAGGCGAACGCAAAGGATGCCGGGATGCCGTCAATTGAGGCTTGCATCGAACTGGAAAATCCTCTCAAAAAGTTAACATTGACGCATGTTGTTTGCGGTATTACCTGTAAATGGCGTGGGATTTTTTTGACAAGCCATATCGACCATTGTCAAATAACATATCAAAGCTGACATTCGAAATTTGAAAAATACTATGGCGGCATTATAACGGCGGCCATTGTGTTCAATTCTGTGTGTAATTCCAACCCGAATCTAATAGAAATTTGATTGGCTTCTTTCATACATGCGATATGACAATGGAGCGCGTAGAACCCATTCTGGCTTGAATCCGGATCATTTTACGCGCGCAGGGAAAAATGAAAATGTCGGGGTTTTTTTCATAAGAAACGTTAACATTAGGCTAATTAAAGTGATCAAATAGGACGTCAAACTCCCTGCCTCTGTCTCATTCACATCGATGACGTTGGCGGTAGCTTTGTTGTCTCAGAGTAAACGTTTTGAGTCAAAATACACTAATTCAAAATTGATATTAAGAATTATCAAGTTTACTCGGCAGGGGAATTAAATGTTGTCGGAGAAATCGGGCTCAGAGCACATATAGGGCTAGTTCAGTTGCCTTGATACAGGAGGGCAAAAATGGAGAGGTGTGGCTCCGAAGTCAACAGCTTTATCGAATGTTCTCTGAGACTCTCTCTCTCTCTCTCTCTCTCTCTCTCTCTCTCTCTCTCTCTCTCTCTCTCTCTCTCTCTCTCTCTCTCTCTCTCTCTCTCTCTCTCTCTCTCTCTCTCTCTCTGAGCCACAGTGAACATTACAATTCTGGGCAATTTGCACAATCACACTGAAAACGGGTGAATTTCCCTTTTCAACTTTACAAATGTCTGTTTGCACGAACATTGACCTGCACCAAAAATATTATGTTCAAAGTGACGCTTGACGAGTGGGTCTACGCTTAAACTTACCAGCTGTCACGGTCGCAAATCGAACTTTTTAAAAATAAATAGGTGAAAATGTATGCATTGATTTAGTCATATTTTCTCCCCTCCCCTATCATACCACAGAAAGATATCCTCGGTGTCTATAATATGACTTCAAATCCTAGTAGCTAGCTCACCATATCCGCATATTGACACCTGCAAAGCTTGCTGATTCATCGTGCTTTGAAGTAATTTTGATAAACAACCAAACAGTGTGATGAAAGTTGCTTTTGCAATCTCAAAACCCGCTAAAATTATCGACAGCAAAAATCTTGAAATAGTGTCGGCGTCTGTGAGTGAAGACACGTACCGTCACTATCCGTCAAGCGGTAACTGTCATATCCCCTCCCCCTCGATAATTTTGATACACTACCTAGAAAAGGAGCCAGCGTCTACCATATTTAGCCTGCAAGTTCTGTGTACTTCCATCATGACATGTTTGGCCTGTTCAAATTTTAATATAGACAGTCGGCAAAGATTAAAGCGTTAATTCTGGTTCGCTGCCCATATCCCATAATAGTATTCCGATACGATATCGGACACACACACAAACGAGATAATTGTGTTTTCGTCTCGGTGTGAGCCTAATTCGGATTGTCATTTCTGACATTTTCCCTATCGCAACGAGGCTTCTTTCGTCACAGTCAATGAAAAATTAATGTTGACTGTTACGACTTAAAAATAGGAATAATTGAACTTACATTCGAAAAAAAAAGCGAATCTATAGGCAGAACGACTTCAGTGTTTTTACACAAGGGGACAGTCGCTGCACACTTTTGATGATATTTTCAGTATTTTTGACGTTTTTAATGTCAACTCCGTTTCTCGCTCTACTCCAAAAGGATTTTCAAACACCAACTATATAGCTTATCAATACAGCGTATATACGTGTAAAATCCACTGTCATAGTGTTTACATTTGAATTCTGGTCCGGACCATAATTCACTCGTCAACAGTATTGCAAGCTACTTATGAACAGGCTGAGTTGACAACCTCAATATCGTGTATCTCAACATGCTTTGAGGAGAAGAACAAGAAACGGTAGTTCATATTGATATGACAAAAAATTGTGGGGGAAACCCATCTAAAGTTACAGCTACTGGCCCGGATAGTTTCACAAAACTTAGTTTTGAATTCCGAATTAGCGAAATTCTTCGGCAGAATGCATGCATTTGCTGTGCGTGCTCAAAGCAATATCGCACAGCTTGCATGATATACACCGTATGTGTCAAACACGTGTGAACCGTCATATGTTTTGGATACACTCTCTGTATTGTATGGGGATGTTACTAACACTGGATGAGCTAGCATTTCACGGGAGGGGGGGGGGGTAAATCACCTTAGCAGCAACAAAGGCCGTGAAGGTTGGCGGCTTTTTTTTCTATGACTATAGCTGTGTGTGTTTTGTCATTGTTGGTTTTAATGGTTTCTGTGGTCGTCAGCGTGTCTTCTGGTTATGTAATCCCCTGAAATAAATCTGTGTTTTGTTCCTTCTGATGTACGAGCGTGGCTGAACTTCGGAATCCTTAATATGACGGTATCTTTTTAAAACATAGGTTGTTACGCAGTGACTGTTTGCCGGGTATTTTATAACAGTGAGTGTCTATAGCCCGTATAGGGATTGTTGATGGGGGCAACGAATCCCGCGCCGCTGGCAGAGGCGTGTTATACCATTGGATAGATAACTGTAGATACTGGTTTTGTCATTATCTTTCGATTGGTATTCGTACAGATAGATATATGGATAGATGATTGGCGAATGCTTAATGTTTTATAACAGTGTGATGGATGGGTGGGCGGGGCATCACGATGATTGACGAGCAGACTGGAAGCAGTCGGCTCCTAGGTGTAACCAACGATGATGTAGTGACAGCCAAAATATTAAGCCGAATTTTTTCTACGATGATCCTGTACGGTGATTGGACGGCAAGTTTGACAAGTGACAGCACATTGACGGGTATTTGACAGCGCCTGTTGAAAATGATTGATCGATATCATGCCAATTAATAATTTCACGGTAACGGTACCGAGGGCTGCTGTTGCCGGCTCAACTCAGCGGATGAGTGAAATTTTCTTTCATGTTTTATCCAGAATAATGGAAAATCCCATTATGGTGAATTTATCAGAAGTTTTTCATTCATTCGGTGTATGATACTACTTTTTTTCCCCTAGCCTTTAGCTCAACGAAGTCCTGACAGCAGGGGAGGTATGTGAAATCATATCATGGTTGACATCAATAGACTGCTTTGGAAATCCCGGTGAGTGTTCAACAGGAGTAATGTCTTATCGAGTTGGCAAGAACTACCAGAGCGCAGACTACAGTTGTTCCAGACTGCCTTTGTCGTTGGCAGTCGCCCGAAGACTCTCTGTCGCCATGCGCTTTTGTCGTCGCACAATTCAGCATCAATTATCGTAGCTCATAACAAATCGATGTGCTTGCGATTTTTTTTTCAATAAACTTGCGGATTTTATTCAGCAAAATTTCAAGCAGACTATACGGTGTAGACAATAATAACGGCATTCAACGGGACTCGCATTAAAGCGAGAGAAAGAGACGGGTCCCGCAATTAACTTAAGTAGAACGTATCGCGAATCAATGCGTTCTGCCAAAATAAAGTGGAAAATCTGTCCGCTATGTGTTATTGTACACCGCGAAATAATGATTTTCAATTTTCTTTCCCCTTTTCGTGTCGTTGTCTCTCTGATACCAATTTATACAGCTTTGACATGCTTTGAAGTCAGCCTCTGACAGATCGATGTTTCAACTTTTTCCTCGACAGAAAAATATGTCAGATTTTCTGTGTGTATTTTTGACGTTAAAAATCGATCTTTGGCGGATAAACCCAATCGTCGATGGTGTGTCCATGGGCTCTCGGCGGCGATCGCCGCGATCGCCGAGGATCGAGCGAGTTTAAGCTTATGATTATGTCGCACGAAAATGATAAACAGATCTGGGTTGATACGAAACTGATTGGCGACCCAGGCTGCATTTGACTTCGGCGGTCGTATATATAGCAGCAGCTGGCGCGCTTCGGTGTTGAATGTCTGTTAGAGTCGGATTGTAAGCTTAAAGTGTAAAAAAGAGCGAAATCATTACTGCTCAGAACGATCGTTCATCAGCAGATGAATGGGTTAACTGATCGGCTGGCGAGAAATAAGTGATGGTTCATCTATCAATGTTTCCACCGCTCCCCGACGCATTTGTAAAAATTTCAGCTCTGCCATCCCTGCGAGACGCGCTCCTTTCAGCTACCGTTTCCCCATGTGTATATCGCGGAGTGATTACATCGAGCGATCGCAGAGCGTCGCGTTGTTAAATTTGAAAAAGGGCCAACTGTGGTATTAGTCTGAGGGAAGATCTACAAGTGAAGTATACACTAGTAATAAAGGAAACGCAAATTGTTACGATTCATCATTGTCAGCGACATCCAGGTTAAATTCGTTGCTCGCACACGGAAGGCTATAGTCGTACGAATACTCCAAGCCACGCCACGCTCAAAAATCCCATTTCGACGCAGCTCGCGCTGTTGCCGACCAGTGTCCGCATAACCAAAACCTTATAATGTTATACCCGTTCGTCTTCACCACTCCCCCGTACTCTGTGCTCCACTGGTCACATCATACGTATTACAAACCAGCTGGAACGAGCAAAGTACATGGAGGCGGTTTCTTCCCACTGGCCAAGTCAACACTACATAAAATAAATTGATTCTGACGACAGACGAAAAACACTATCATGTCATGTGCCAGCCGGTACGACATCTTCGCGGAACGCTGACTGGAACCGTATATGTGACGAAGCAAACGTATTTGTTTAATGAAACCTGTCAAAGTTCTTCTAAAGTGACATTAAAATATTATGTAGTATTTTCTAGTGTGTTTATTGGACATGACGGTGGATCTTAGCCATTCTCGCTTTCAAAATACTGCTAGTTACACGAGTATAAATGTACCCAGTCGGCCCTGCAATTGTCACTTCGATCTGCTAAGCTTGAACGATCTCTCGATGCAAAAGAAAGTGTTTTTTGTGACGTGGAACAGAGATGACGAACGACAAAAGCAGAAACGACAGCTAAACCAACATGGTTGTTACCACCACTACTTGACCATTCAGGACTAGCTTAAGTAACCACTCATGCTACCCTGAGGTACCGTTGGTGGCAACCTTTACGCAGTGCTTGAAACCCATGGCATGGGGTCATTCACCTACCCGCATAACCATCATTCACCTCTCAGTACACCGCTCGTTTCTGTTGCTACAGACAATTCGCTACCCGCTATTTCCTAAGGACTGGCGCCACAGTGCGTTGACGACTCCCTTATCCAAACTGTGCAAATTAAATGAAAATCTACCCGCATTTTTTATAATTGCCCCTTCCGGCCGATATCGCGCCACCATATAGACAATTTGTAAAAGGTGTTCCTTCCTGTGCCGTCATCACGAACGTGGAAACATTTTGCCGAATACCTTCCTCCGTCGCCGGTTCTGGTTGTGTTTCTGTTTAAGCAGTGTACGTATACAGTAGAAACTAACGGATGTGACAGGGAAAATACTGACAAACAAAAATGAATTGTGATTGGTAGAATATGACTAAAAGAAATATGCTATTTTTACATCTGAATCGTGAGCGAGTAATGTTCACATACATATGGCACCAAAAGCGCATTTTCATATTCCTGTCGGTAAGTATTCACTTCTAAATGCGTTTAACTATATCTCTATTATTGAACATTGTACTCGATTAAAGCAATTAAGCATTCATCGCCCTTACAGACACAGACCAACAGGAACTGAATTTGTATCAGTCGATGATTTTGTATGTGCACTGGACGAAGTACCTGGCCGAGCAATTCGAATCGATGAAGAGCGCCTCTCACGGTGCAGTTTAACAATCTGTCTGTCTGTCTGTCTGCCTCTCTGTCTCTCTCTCTGTGTCTCTCTCTATGTCTGTCTGTCTGTCTGTCTCTCTCTCTCTCTCTCTCTCTCTCATAAAATAAAAGTAATAATAAGGAAATCTGCAGACACCCTTTCCTTGCGTTCATTGATGACAAAGGAAAGAGTATCGATAATTCTGCCCCCATGAGACCGCGAGTTGCCATGGATGAAGACATCAACAGGTGGTTGTGGAAATTTAAGATTCTCAGAAATAAAATACATCACAGTCGCTTTGAGTACAATTGCGTGACATGTTTTGGAAATAATGCACGTACAAACGGTTCATATATGTTCCCCCTAATATCCAGTGGATATCCCGATATTCTGGAGGGAAAATATAAGTTTTACTGAACACCATCTTGCTGCAGTATCCATGGAAATGTACATATAAAGCTAGATGCTGTCAGTTCTAATGAAAGACCACGTTATACGATTATTTACAATACAACGAACACATGACAAGAATACAAAACTCAAAGTTGTTCCACCTTTTACACTGTACCATCTTCAGACTCAATTCGGGAATATATATGATTTAAACTCCATATATATATATATATATATATATATATATATATATATATATATATATATATATATATATATATATATATATATATATATGCATGCATAAACCTTAAGGAACAGGTATAATTACTTTGTACTTGAAGTAATTTGTGAGATATATATGGATAGACAGATAAATGATAGATAGATAGTGTGTGTGTGTGCGTGTGTGTGTGTGTGTGTGTGTGTGTGTGTGTGTGTGTGTGTGTGTGTGTGTGTGTTTATTCCCCGTGCCGTCATGAATTTGCAAAACTTTCATCGGTCAATAACGCGTTAACGGCCATCCGACTGACCATTTATATCGGAATACAATGCGGCAAGCTGACGGATGACGTTTATCTGTGGACAATGGAGAAAAGAAAGCAAACGTTTAACCATAGTTAAAGGCCTTTTTTGCGATCCCTGGAATCGCCTTTGTTCTACTCTATAAGAGGATTATGGAGGTGTGATAGCCTTTTTGTTTTCAATGGAAATTGTAACCATTTGGGTAAATTTTCTGATGAGACAATCTGGTGCCAACGCAGGCTTAAGTTTTAACGGATGAGGGGATGAGGGATTCAACAAGAATGAAAGAGACTAAATATGGATTCGCTGAAACGTACCATTTAAAGGAATAGATAGAATTTCGTGAGGAAAGAACAGACCGGGAAGGTGCCTGAATGAACAGACAAACAGCCAAAGTCGCAAGCTATGATAAAGCACTAATGCAGTACTGCATGCAGAACGAAATATCACGACATATTTCAATGGAACGCTTTTATTGGCCGCTGGTATTTTGTCGCTCAATTCGTCCATGTCAACAGATGCGCTGGAAAATCTACATCAAAGCTATGATCGTGATAGCTGTGGAAACGCAGCTGTCTGTGGCTGGGTAGGGTGCGTCTATGCGGGTCATCAAAAGGTCAACCCCTATCCTTGGCGGGATTGACCTTTTGATGACACGCATGGACACACGCTACCCGGCCACAGCTGCATTTCCACAGCTATGATCGTGATTAAGATTAATTGAAACGTACGAGATTGAATTTGAATATGTAGAAATATCTTAAAGATAAAGGAAGAAAGAGACTTGTCTATCAACATACCTGGTCATTTATGCAAATACCAGTTTCTAAAGTTTGTTGTTGCATCGCGGTAAGACACTGTACGTAACAACACATAGATAGAGGGACTGTGGTAACAACAAAGGACAATTATGATATAGACAATTTGGAGAGATATTTAAACTCAAAATATTACAATATTTTTATAGTCCACGACGAGCATAAACTAAGTTTGTTTGAACGTTATCGATTCATGGTCTTGTTTTAGTATAACTCTAAATTACCCATTAGGCTACATAGAGAAGGGTGGCCGTATTGTATTTAACATTCCCCTGTAATCATAATAATTTGGATTGAAGGGGCTATATGGTGTAATTGAGCGTAATATGCTTCTTCAATCAAAACTTAAGCACGGTGACTCTTAACCTTGATTATAAAAGATAAAAAAATCCTGTAGAAAGTGTGAACAAATTATATCAATTTCGTTTTCCAAGTGCTTTCCTTGTTTTAAGAGGATATCTTGCCTTGATCTGGCATAATCATAGTTGGCAGAAAAATATTGTCGTGGCATCATAAACCATTCATAGCACTACAAAGTCGTCGAATAGGCCTTGGACGAGCCTGATCTATCTAATCAGGATTGCCTTTATAATGTGAGATCCGACGAAAAACGAAAGTCATATTAATACTTCTCTGCAATCTATTGAAATCCGTGACTTCAAACGCGCATTCTATGAATATGAATACAGCTACGACCTTTGAAATTCGTAATACCGCCAGCCAGCTATTAACTCTCTTTGCTTTTCACCTCTTGAGTAAATGGATTTTCGCGAAAACTCTTTCCGTTTGTCAATCAGTGATATATGTCTACTCGACCCCCTATCACTGCATCACTTCTCAAGCCACGAAAGAATGAACTCATGGGCGTTCTGTGTGGAATTATCAAATGCCAGCTCAGAATCAATTTCACTCAAGAAAGGTTGATGCACAGTCGACGCGCCGACACACAGAAAATGTTCATGAATTATTGATCCATTTCTGACTTACCATTTCTATCAAAAGTATTAAGGTTTTTTGTAAACGCCGACTCTATAGCTGACATAAAACTAATTTCCAAGCTGAATTGAGAAATACCAAAACTCATAATTATTACTCAGTCAGCGGATAAGACCTACACATGTACATGTTTATCTTGTCCTAGTTGTGTTCTACGTTATTGACATGTCTCCGTAAAGGAGCCGTCATTATTTACAGCCTTGGGGTCAGAGGAATTTCATAGGAAACTCCAAAATTTCGAGTACCCCCCCCCAATATTATAAAAAATAACAGCGAAATGAAAAGTTAAACCAACGGTTTTTTCAGATGTATTTTTCATTTTACGATGTGTCTACTCTGCTCGATTTCCCATAGAAAACAATTGCGTTTAATGTACTGAACAGACCGTACAACTATCGCTCGTTCAAATTTCTCAATTCTGAACCAATTATAGTGAAAAGTGGCACGGTGTTTCCTTGATATATATACAAAATTGCTGTCGTTTTAGTTTTTTGAATTTCTCGACGAAACTTGTTTTAGTTGCATTTTATTTTTCGATCGCTGAACTTTTGCTCTTGCCCTCAATAAAATGGCGATCTTACAGCGTTTGCATATGCAGAATCAGGGTCTAATATTGACCCATTTTAATCGGTTAGCGTCTCTTAAATTATACAGACCAAATACCAGTCAGGTTGTTGTATTTATACCAAATTTGGCGAATATTAACTATGAAAATCCCAGTAAACTGCAAGAATAACACAGAACAGAGGCGAACGGGCGTAGAGTCTCCACTGTAATCGTGCAGTGAACGTTATCGATCGATATCCTTTTGTCCGAAATTGATACATTGTTGTCTCGCTCACTCGCGTGTAGTCCCCCGTTCACAATGGCGCCAAACTACGCCGAGGTGCGCCAAAATGTGCCGAAACGTACGTAAAAGTATCACCAAAACTAAAAAATTGTCGTCGATTTAATTTCAGTACAGGAAACCAACGGATACCTTCAATGTTGATATTTAAGTGTATAAGTCAATATATGGGTTATTGTGGAAATGTTTATGACGTGACCTCAACACACGAGCGCCCGGCACAAGCGGCGTCCAAACAAATTTTCGATCGATAATCTATTGAAAATAACTTGATACAATGTTCGTCATTGTCATTAGCGACCGTCTGAGAGCGCTGTTCGATAGAAATTATGCTTCGCGGAATAACGTACACTGAGGCATACCTCGGAGACATATGTGAGAGAAAAACAATTGAATGCGACGCAGACTTGGAATGCGGAGACATATGTGAGAGAAAAACATTTGATTGCGACGCAGACTTTGAATGCGGAGACATATGTGAGAGAAAAACATTTGATTGCGACGCAGACTTTGAATGCGGAGACATATGTGAGAGAAAAACATTTGATTGCGACGCAGACTTTGAATGCGGAGACATATGTGAGAGAAAAACATTTGATTGCGACGCAGACTTTGAATGCGGAGACATATGTGAGAGAAAAACATTTGATTGCGACGCAGACTTTGAATGCGGAGACATATGTGAGAGAAAAACATTTGATTGCGACGCAGACTTTGAATGCGGAGACATAAGTGAGAGAAAAACATTTGATTGCGACGCAGACTTTGAATGCGAGACATATGTGAGAGAAAAACATTTGATTGCGACGCAGACTTTGAATGCGGAGACATAGTGAGAGAAAACATTTGATTGCGACGCAGACTTTGAATGCAGAGACATAAGCTTATGTGAGAGAAAAACAATTGAATGCGACGCAGACTTTGAATGCGGAGACATATGTGAGAGAAAAACATTTGATTGCGACGCAGACTTTGAATGCGGAGACATATGTGAGAGAAAAACATTTGATTGCGACGCAGACTTTGAATGCGGAGACATATGTGAGAGAAAAACATTTGATTGCGACGCAGACTTTGAATGCGGAGACAATAAGTGAGAGAAAAACATTTGATTGCGACGCAGACTTTGAATGCAGAGACATAAGCTTATGTGAGAGAAAAACAATTGAATGCGACGCAGACTTTGAATGCGGAGACATATGTGAGAGAAAAAACAATTGAATGCGACGCAGACTTTGAATGCGGAGAACAGGTAGTTTTGGGCCACCGTATCGAACGTTCGGCACTGGGGCCATTGTCAACTAAGCTGTGGAGTACGAGTCTACGCTGACGCCTGCTGTACGCCACAGTACCACTCACGTCGGTGATCGGTCATGTCCCGTGGGAGAAAGCCGAATCTCACTGACTCGGCAAAAAAAACACACGAAAAACAAAGTTTGCTGATTCCACCAGAATTCGCATAGGTGTCCAGCACAGTTAGGTTTGGTTGATACATAGCGGCCGCCGCGTGGTATGCAGACGCATACCACGTGGCGGCCGCTATGTATCGAACCACGCGTAACCGTGTGGCAGACGACAAAATGTAGTCATCACTGGTGGCTAATACTTTACACATAAAAAATGATATCTATATGGTATTGGTTAAAAATCTAATACAGCTGATTGAGAATAATGAAAACGACAAAAGCTAAGGAGAAGCTTTAAAAAAAATTACCTGAGGTAAAGGCATAATCATTATATAGTCTTCACAGTGAGCTTCATTCGAACATTTTTGGACTCCCTAGAATATCGTCCATCAGCACAACAACAAACCTTCGGGGAATTTCGGGTCATAAGGGGTGGATCATTTGATATCCTGGGGGGCTTGGAAGATTTGGGGGGGAAAAAAATGTCAGGTGGAGTTGATCGAAAAAAAATATCTGGCTTTAAGTGGCTGATGGAAAAACAATTATGGACCATTGCGACTAGGAAAAAAAAATCTTGGCAATTGTTCGATGCACACTGCAGCATCAATAAAAATCAAGCAGTAGCTCTTGAGTTTTATAAAGCATAAACCATTTCAAGCTTGAGGAACAATAACTGAAATGAACAATTGTACAGTATACATGACCTTCTGATTAGAGGAAGTATGCTGAAATTGAAATTGCTCACCAGTGTTTTCCAGAAATGTGTAAATCTGAATGTATGGATTTTGTCAAAATACCACAAGAAGAGAGACAGCCTGCCATGAACTGGGTCAAGTGGACTCAGTCAGTCAAGTGGACTGTTCAACTTGCTAATATCACTCAAACCAGGACACTTGTCAGACAATGACATATTTTTTTCAAGCACAAGTAAATGCCTGGACAGTGTTCTCCCTGAATAAGGTAACAGGGGCGTGGCGCCCTCTTGTAAATTCCGAGCGCCCCCTTGCCAGAAATGAAAAAGATTTATTTTTTTGAAAAATAAAACAATAAAATGTACGGGGGAAAAAAGTTGACAGTGATTTACAAGCAAAATGCAAGCTTGAGCGTCGATCCTGCAGGCTGCAAACGTAATTCTCATCGATCTTGCAAATCTCGCGAGTTTGTGATGTCATCCGAGATCATAAGCCCATGTTCAACTCTTTCATCGATGCACCGTCCCTCCTCCCTCGCGTGGGTGGAGGGACGGTGATTGATGACAGCCATATTTGCATGGCACAGGCCGTAACATTAGCCACGGTCGGTCCCTCCATAGGGGCCGTGCATTAGGTAACCGACTTAGCTGTATAAACATGCCTAGGAACTTGAGGGTAACCAAGGACAGCAGAGTACTCTGAAGTTTTTATAGGAGGTTAGAATTTCGCTTGTGTATTCCTTCCCAAAGCAAAACGACCTATTGTAAGACTCGGTCGGACGTGTACGTGTATCAGGCTGAGAACACATAAGCGTAAGTGTTATGGTGATAATTTTGACATCGATGAATAAATGTATGTCTGTCGCTATGTTTTCGTTTTCAAAAAATATAATCTTCATTGAAATCAGTGAACTGGAATAAAAGTTATGGAACACTGTCTCAGATTTCTTTTCCTTTGAGCTTTTTTATATAAAAAAAATCTGGAAAAATACTCCCCAAGCGCCACCAAATAACACTATTTTAATCTCTGTTTTTTCAAAAGCTCCAATGGCAGGAGGGGGGACACCCCCCTCCTGACTTCCCCCCCCCCCGCGACCGCTAACGTGGTCGCTTGTGGTTCTTCGCACCACATCTTCATCCTCTTTTAGCAAAATCCTGGGGAGAACACTGGCTGCCATAAATGTACATGATTTTACAAATATATGTAGGATACCATCATCTCTTCTGATGACACCAGTGATGTTCTCAGAAAAGTTTCCACTGTAAGTTTGTTAATGCTTAATGTAGAACTCAGTAATCAGGTTGTTTGATTTGTATTTTCAGTGTGAATCAAAAATGTACATGTATTTACATATCTTTATTTAGTTTCTTGAATATAGTCTCTGTGCGATAGAACAGCATCTTGTTACTGGGTGTGAAAAACCAAGCAAACAAACATTGCACCGAAATTTGGTAAAAAAAAAATATATCTCGAAGAAGGAAAGTGAAAAAAAAAGTTGCCAGCATATGCCCTGTAGAAAAAAAATAATTCATGGTGAAGCAGGTGGGGAAAAAAATAATGGCTCTACACCAATCTTCCAAGCCCCCCCCCCCCAGGGTATCAAATGGTCCACCCCTAATCAGAAACTTTGGGATGTGAAAAATACGCTCGGGAAATGATATTTGACGTGGCGACTGCGAACGGATCGACCGTTGGCATTAAAAAAATGTGTTTTAAAAATGTTACCAAATGGGAGTGCCTCTTTAAAGACCTTTCAAATCCTGATGTACCCTGCTAGATTATCTTCGGTTATCTCATGACAGTTGGAAAAGGTGAAACCATTAAAATGAAATTCAACGTAACAACAAAACATTAGGGGAAGACTGCATTAACTTGCACCTGAAACCCGAGTCATTGGCTGACCAACTCGGTGAAAAACAGAAGATTTTTAATCCCTCAAGGTGTTAATATTCCATTGTTATGTTTATCTAATCCAGCTGGTGCCATTGTAGTGCCTTTGTAGGAAACGCAGGTCTGTGAAATTGATCCTCATAGGGAAGTCGGGTATTCCTAAGTTAATGGAGCCTTCCCGTAATGATACAGATAGAAAAGCTCACACTATAAATAATATCAATATCCATCCATATATTATATTGTTCAATTTGGATGGGTATCATCACAGGGTTTTCACAAAGATATCTGACTGGGCAGAATTTGAAAGTACAGGGGGAGAACAGGGGGAAAGTGTCAGAGGCGGCTGTCCCCCCTCTCACGTCGAAATTTTTGAGAATTAATGTGTGCAATGGTGCAATCTGAGAGGTGTTTCAATTTATTTTGCACAAAGAATTGGTACCCCCCCCCCCTTCTTCCTTTCCACATTTTGAGAAACGCCCCTTTGAAGTTTTAATTTTTTTAGTGACCCCCTTCTCATATTCCTCCGATCCCCCAGGCCGTAAATAATTACGGCTCCCTGAGTCTCATTTATTCTAGAAATGACAGAAGTACTGTACAAAGGTTTATGTCAAAGTATTACGGTCATATTTTGCAAATACACGACCTAGGCTGCTACAGTTTTCAGACAGTGTAGATCACAACCTAGTAGTGGTCTGGCGGTGAAGCTTCAACCAACCTGGCGGACGACAACAGCTAGGAAATCGCGCCCCCGCCGGTCACAATGACCGCGGTTTTAAACGAAAGCATCTGTACGTCGATGGTGGCGCTGTCTTGCACTTGCCTGTCGATGATTTCCCATATTCTCCTCCTTTTTCTTGAACAGATATTTTCTACCAGATCTTTTTTGATATCCTGGATAGCTCCAGTTTTTTTCATATCTTTGTTTGTTTTAACAAATTACAGCAATGTCTAAATAATACCGTGCTGTTTGATGTCTACTCTGTTGTCAGTGGTTCATTTTAAGAATGAAATTTAACTTTTCAAAAAGATTGCCATCTATAAAGTCTTCCTGCATCGCAATTTCACTGTGTAATGCGTTTGCTTTAAGTCTTTCAATAAGTGTCACCAAAAATTTATGTTCTCTACAAAAACTGGTATAAACAGGCATGACTGGGTCTGAACAGAGTAATTTTACAAATCAACATGACCATGTTTCATGGACCAGGCATCCTGCAAGTGTACCACAGAATCACAAGAATCTTCTAAGAGAGTTAATGTGGAATTGCTAAGGGAGTACACAAATGTGTGGTTGATATAAAAGACACACGCACTGAATTCCAAATAACTTCATTTTATTCACTATGTACAAGGTACAATATATAATTGTGTTCAAGAGGGGAAAATTAAATGCTTTTTACACGTCTTATGTTAGGAAGATCAAGGATCTACTTATAGTTCTATACAAGTTCATGTACACAATTACTGACAGAAACTTTTACTTAGATCATGTAAATATTTTGATGTATTTAGCAAATTGTTGAATATTGCTATAGATTGTGGTAATGATTTGAGGTAGCGATAATTCTCAAATAATCAATGTAGTAGGATTCTCAGTTGGTGAGCATGGGAAGCTCCAGCGTCCAGCCCTCTAAAAGCAAAAACTCAGTTGTCAAACCTTGTCATCTGCAAGGGGCCAATAGTACCTTAACACAGTGACACAGAATGGTGGGAGGAGTATTTCTCCAGGTTTATACATTGGCTCATTGTATTTGCAAGTGTTTTACAAAACTACATCTTAGGATAGAAAAATTGTAGCTCAGATCTATAAAGTGAGGATGGAAAAGAATTCTGGTGATTTGTAGGTTCAGCATGTTACTACAGATGTTCAACTTTTGAAACTTTTCACCATTTCTTTGTTAAAATCCAATATTGCATTATTCTGCTTGTCTTTTTCTTACGGTAACCTCTAAAAATGTTGAATGTCAATTCACCGTCCTCAGAACATAAGCCCGCTGTAAGGAATTAACCTTTTGGGTGCTGTAATTTTTCCCGCCAAAATTTTAGTGCAACACATTGCCAATCTTTATGAATTTTTCTGTATCAGTTTTGATAATTTGGGAGCAAATGGACATCACAGTTAATTAGCTACAGTTTTTGATCAAAATTTTGGCAAAAATCTGACAAAATTTGACAGGAGTATATTTTGTAAAGGCACCAAAAATTGACTTTGGTGCTCAAAGGGTTAACAATATAAGCTAAGCAACGTGGACATTGGTGGAAAGTGTGCACAGTGGGAGAGAAATCAACGCTGATGAGGTCACATAAATGACTAATTTTAGGGGTGAAATAACAAATATGATCACAGAATTCACTGGGGTACTTCTTCATCTTTTTCTTGTCACATGACGTTTCAACAGATTTGCTGTATTAATTATGCAATGCAGAAAGCAAAACTATGTCACCTGCGGTTTAAACAAGATTGTTTCTTTCTTTGTCCCACTACTGGTGAAAAAAATTTCACATCACGGGGAACGGCAACTACTTCTAGGATAGCGCCCCCATGTGACAGGATTAGGTTCGCCACATTATAATGAAGTATATTACATTTGCATTGAAAATAACTTGGGATTTGTATTTATTTAACTATGGCCAAACAGTTTTTCCTGGCGCCAGTGATCAAACACAAGTACTCTGACATATGCAACTATTTTTATAGACATTACCCTCTGGGAATGGTTGAATCCGTCAGCCTTGTACACAGTGGGCTTATAAAATGTGCTTGCTCAGTTTGCCATACAGCTAAACTGTCTGCCATAATGTAATCAGTGTATCACTAACTGAAAATGACCTTGAACAATTTCAAGGATTTTAGAGTACACCCAAACAGAATTATAGAAAATGCATTACACCGGTATGTAACAAGGTGACATATGCGCTGCTGCGGTCAGAAAGAGAAGATGTGTAATTTTGATACAATATTTCCAGAGAGAAGAGCAGCCTGTACTAAGCGTGGTTCAATTTGATGTACTGTAAATGTGTTGAAATGTGCATATGATAAGGACTCGGGCAGGATATTTATCTAAACTTGGGTTATCAACAACATACAAGGTCAAAATCTCCATAAAACAAATTCTCATGTAGGCTAGCAAGTGCATGTCTAAGGCGTGGGCTGTACAGTATATAGACTGGGAGTTAAATTCACCTGACTTGGCTAGGAATCTACAAATAGCAATTTTGAAAACACCTAAATTTGTATATGAATTCAACAAAAGCTAGGAAAAGTCATCTCTTTGGTATTTTTTGGATCATTTCAATTCCATGATGGGAGATATTTATTTTTTTATTTTGTTCGGAAAAACTGCTGACTATGACGTGTTTGCTTTCACTCAGCACGTAGATGTAACAAACACATGCTCTGTTGAAACTATTTTGCATATAGACTAGAAATTCATGTCACCAGAGTGTGTATCATCTTTAAACAGGTCTTGAAAACACGTATGAAAACCAACCATTTGTCATATTTCACTTGGTAGAATAACATGCCATAACTCCTAAAGTGTAACAAAAAATAATCCAACGTGAAATGTCAACAGAAGATACCCATAGCTTGGCTCCAACCTTCAGAGCTTCAGTGCATAATGTTAACAAATTCCAAGCTATAGTCAACATGATATACTCTACTGGCAGTTTGTGTATAGCTTATCCAAACTGAACCAACTTACAACACACCGCTATGAATTCACTGAAACCAAAAATCACAACCACCGAGGACAGTACTTTGCACCTCAAAATATAACCCGGGGTTAAATGTAACATTGGCCTGAATGTATCACTGATCAAAGTAGAGTTGTTCCAAGTGAAATTAATTACAGCTACATGAGAAGTCATGCTGAATTTGTAGAAACTGAACCAAGACAGGCTTATCCCCTTAAAACTTTTCAAAAAAACAAATGTGCTTTGGATAAGGATACTGGAATGTAACAGTGAAGCTATGGTATGTATATCAAGTGTGCAAAGCTTCAGCTGCTAAAACAAGCTGTTGCCATGGTAACAGGACTCTACTTACTGTCATAAAGTGTTTGACCCTGGTGTTGAAATATTCTTTAGGGATTGGACAGTCTTTCAGATGGTCATAATATCATGGAGACTGGTTTCTTGGCTCCTTGGGTCTGACGGAACGGTTGCTACGGTATTTTAATGACTTGGCATGACTGGAATAGGCAGTGCATTTCTAAACTGGCCTTCGCTCAAAAAGGTCAAAACCGAGAACAATTCTTTAAAAAATGGCAGCTCATATTTACCAATGAAAGTACAGAGCAAAATCATTTCCGATTTCTGCTTCTGACAAGTCAATAGAAAGCATAGATGTGTAATAATTAAGAAAAGATGTACGAGACATACAAGATAGTACACTGAAAGATTTTGCTTGAAATATTACGATGATTGCAGAGCTGAAAAACAGCTGTCGAAGGAACTCTTGATTCAACTGAATGCCAACGCTGACCTGATTATACTCCCTCTGCGGTGTCCCTGGCAGCATTTTCTTTCACCATCTTAGGAATTGAAAAATTTATCTTTACTTGGCAGTACTGAGATGCCATGTATAGTCCAACACACAAAACAAAATTTATATGAAAATCGACCATTTTGTTTCCATGGAAGTAGAGTTGGATGAGGTTGTAATGCTTTCTAAATGTGATTTGAAGGCAATTTGATCGGATTGGAATTGGATAGTATTGCCAGGACACAACGGTAACTGAGAATATTGATCAGACTATAGTCAAAGTGTTGTAAAGAAATGGATCCAAAATCTAATAATGGACGTTGGGTCAAAGGTCAATGCTGCCAAACACGCCATACATAGTGTAATTGAATTATGGGACTATTTTGTCAGGTCAAGCATATAAAACACCGAGTTATGAAAAATTGAAAAATACAATATTTCACCATCAAATCTATAACATTCTAGCACAAATTCCTATAAAAACATTTTGAGGGAAGGCCTTTATTTTAGCATTCATAAGGTATTTGTGCTAACATATTATCTAGCCACAGTGGGAATTGTTTTCCACTAAATTTGGAAGTATAGAGCAATATAATAATTGCTTCAAACATTTCTACGGAATGGCCTAAAAGTAAATCTGAAATGTCACAAATGATAATTCTTGTATTTTTGATAATGTGTGCATTTAATTGCAACAATTTCTAACAATTTTAAAATGCCATTTACTAAGTAACTTATTGAAACTTCTGAAATATTTGACCATCAGATGGTGTCAATTTACTAACATTACCTTATCTGATTGGTTGTAAAAGTCACATTTTCTGATGACATGACGTCCATGAGCCAATGACAAGCTCTCTCTTGTACTTTCACTCTTGTACTTTCATCACTTTGTAAATTATGGACTGCCACTGCCAGTCAACCGGCATTTGTCCAGTTTTTAAAATCTCAGTGATTGGCCGGATCAGAAGTCGGGTGAATTCGTATCTAGATGAAGTTTGTCGCAGTAAATTTGAAAGTCCATGAGACCTTTTCTCTCCAGCTACACTGAGTTGAAAAACCTCTCACAGATGTAGGGATCTCCGGCACACTCCTTAGTGTGCATCATCCTGTGTAGTCCACTGTGACTGTGTTTCCGGGCCATCGCCTGGCAACATTCCTGCTCTGTCTGAGTCTGAGACGGAAAGGGAGTTTTCCGCTGCCTCACGACAAAGAGAGCCAACACAACAAGGAGTACGATTAAACACAACGCGGCGATGGCAATGGCAATGTATACCGGATCTGACGTCCATTGATAAGTGTTTTCAACTGAGTCTTCTGTTCTAGTGCTCTGCTTTTCATCAAGTTCTGTTTCAACATCAATTTTTTCACGGTTCTGCACATTTTCTTCTTCAATTTCAGGAATTTCACTGTCACTGTGATGATCTGCAGAAAAACAAGACAGTAGCATTACAGAAATCAAGGTATACAAACAAAATTCTCATGCAAAATACAATGGGTACAATCTGAACAAGACTACTCCCAGGAATCTGATTTCAACATCACCAGATAAGTAGTTTCCATTGATATTTCTGAACAGAAAATTGAAGAATGAAAAGAAGTTCCCCCAAAATATGTATTAACACAAAATCAACAAACTTCTTTATGATGTAGTGAGCCTCAGTCAACCTGATAAAAAAGTCAAACGGACTTGTTGTTCTTGGATTTTCTTTATTTTTCGACAACTTTCCCATTGGAAGTCGCCTTATATATTCTAAGGAGAGGTACCTTGATATGTAAAATTTAATTTTCAACAGATTCAGCATAAACATTAAATATACAGTTTGTGCAAGTTTTTAGAGAAGCCAAATGCCATTACTGATCCCATTGATAGCCCCAAGTGCTAAATATAAATATATATCAAATAGTAACTGGTAAACCATTGAAGACAGAGTAATTTGACACTTGTACACTGTTATGTCAATCTACATAATGTTAAGGCTATTGATGCTATTAATACTGAAAAGACTTTCAAGCCCCCCGGAAATTGTAGTGATATTCTGCATAAAGGGTACTTGATTAATGCAATAAATTTCACATCACAAAATGGCAGGCGCTGTCCAGTCTTCATTGATCACTGTGTTTAACTGACGTTACATATGATGAAGTTATATCTATTTTTTTCTCTAAAGCTTGAATGGAGATTATTTCCGGTTATACCTAACTTCTGACTGTCAATGAATCAATGAATGTACAGGATATTGAAGTATACTGACACTGACAGCTAAAGCAAATAAACAGCATTTTTCTGTTGTGCACACTATAATTCAATCTGATTAAAATCCAATGTAGAAATGGGTCAAGTCTTTTATGCTATCACATTGCGATCTCTTTTCTCCAAGATACATTGGCGATTGATTAAAGTTATCATAAAACATGTTTAAAATGTTGCTGCTATCTTGGACCGTGATGCATCTAGACATCATGCATGAAATACATTGTTTGTAAACGAGAAAGTATACCACAGGAGCAGTTCTGACAACCCCTCCCTTTATATAAATTATTCTTGACTGAATTCCTCTAACAAGTCTAATCTGAAGACTTTCAACTGGTTCAAAGTCCTGACCTGCCATACTTATTCACCTTCACCTAACCAAGAAGCCTGTATTCAATTCAAAAACCACTCAGCCACTTCACCACCTCAATCAGTACACTCCTCATAAAACTGACAGTCCTACATTGAAATAGAAAGTATATTGACCTTTACACAAACAATGTGCTTTGTATACAAAATGCAATATGATCCTTTAAATGTATCCTTGTATGGACTACATTCAGTTGTAAATATTTACCCTGTTCAGATTGACCACTTTGCGTCGGTGTAGGGCCGGTGCTGGGCCGGGGCCGACGTAAAATAACCAATGTGGACACGCTGCGTCGGCCTTGGGCCGACACAGTTTGGTCCCGGTGAGAAGAGGGGGTTCAGGGCCGACGCAAAATTTGGTCCGACGCAAATCGCCTGTGTGGACACGTTACGTCGGCCCTGGTCCCAGTTGACGCCCTCACATGTTCATTTTGAGTAACGCATTGGCGCGTAGAATATGGCGGTTCATGGGACTAACTGGAGCTGGAGCACGGAGGAGACATAAAATGACGAGTGGTAGTCATATTTGCCCTTCTTGTGCGTAAAAACCGCCGGAAAATCATGAACAGTAGAAACAGCGCGCCAGTATTCAAATCCGCCATCTTGAACCTTGACAGGTCAGAGGTCACAAAGGACGGCAAATTTACGTCGGCCCAAATTCAGGTACCGGTAAGTGCGGACACGGACCAAATCTGTTCCAAAAGGAGGATTATTTTGCGTCGGCCCAAATTTCAGTGGGTTGCCAATGTGAACATGGCAAATATTTGACATAAACACACACATAGGTATCTGTGTTGACAGGTTGAAGACTGGGTATTTGAACATTGTTTTGGAAGTACAATAAGAAGCTGTTTGGTAAAAGCCGAACAAAAATAATAGCAAATATATTTAAATTTACAGCTACTAGTGGATATCTAATTTTCTCAAAAAAGTTTTAATGCAAGGCCATGCAAGTTGTAGCCATCCACATGGGAAGCAACAGCAAGAGTTGCAGATCTCAGCATCTCTTCTCGGGGTAGGTTTTATCTGTCAGAAGAAGGCATTATTACAGTACTCCATTTTTCAGTGTGCTACCACCACTACCATTGAAATATTTTGGTCTGACCCTATTGATTTGGACCACAAAGCAGGATTTCTACATGGGTACATGCTGTGAAACACTGAAAAGCTTGCTGTGTTGATGATTCAATACATACCTTGAACATTGGTCTCTACGTCTGATGAAGGAAAGGAGGGACTTGTGTGTAGGTTACACATTGGTTCATTGCAACACACCAGTACTGGCCATAGTGAGGAATCTAACGCTTCTGGCTTTCTAAGAAATATAACAAAGAATATCTGATTGTTGACAGAATAATAGAACAATTACATGGAGTGGGAAAGTGACATGATAATGTATTGATTCTCTGATTCTGAAATTATTTCATTTTCATGGTAATATTATATGTATATATATATATATATATATATATATATATATATATATATATATATATATATATATATATATATATATATATATATATATACACATATATATATATACACACATATAATATATATATACACATTATTAATTAACTTTTCTTTTGAAGAATTTGGACATACGAAGTGATCTTTTGATAGTTCACTGGTAAAAGTTGCTTCATTCGATTAAACTGAGGGGAATACTTTCAATTCATACAAATTCGTTTTTATCAAAGTACAAATGTAATATATAAGTTAAATATTTGTTGGAAATAGTTTATAGTCAATATAACTCAAGTTAAATATTTCTTTCCTTTGGTCTACATTAAGAAATATCAAACTATTATCTAAAGATTAACTGCTTTACAACAATTCCCCTTTCTCAAAAAGTATTAAGACTGCATAGGCCTGGCTTGTTTGTTTTTCTCAACTCCCCAGTATTTGGAAGAGGTATGTGTGTAGAATAGTGCCTGCTGCATACCAGTAAACATATTGGAGGCTCTGAGAATTAGCGACACCATTCTTGGTGGATTTTTTCATATGAATGAGCATTTTCCTATGGATTGTTCTAGAGTGTGTCGTTTGTAGTATGATGTCAGCTTTGTTGCAGATACTTTCCATTCCCAGTCAGCCACTGTACACATTTTTTTCAATCAGCAGTAGAATGCGATGAAAACCTGCACTTTCTGAGAGAAAATTTGATGTATGTCATTCAAGTAGATCGCCATTCAGGGTGCCTTTATGACCTTTGCTAAAAGCCTACCTTTCAACCACTATCTGAAATTCAGTTCAGACTAAATGACATTGTTTGCTAATCTGTAAATACAAAGAACATATGTAGTTTCTGAACGTAAAATACCAGAGAAAAAAAGGAATTTGCTATGGCCCACACACCCTGCACTTTTCGCCTTTCTACAATCTAAACTTTTTTTGACGTGACTGTATTGGAATCTCATTTTAAACAGCTGGGCCTTGTCACTAAGATCTTCAAGTTATTTGCCACGGTGGAGTTACAGCAATTTAGAAATACATGGCACAACCAAACAATTACTGCTAACAGCACTGTCAATAATGTACAGACTTCTACTATTCCTTAGGTAAAACCTTATTGTTCTTTTCAAATGCAGAAAAGAAAATCATATGAAATATTTCACTATATATTTTTTTGTTAAACAAATCCAGAACAAAACTAAAAAATGTAGCTGCAAGCGCAATCTTTCATAAACAAAACTGTAAAAGTGATCCAATAACCTCTGCAGTTTGTCTATTTCTGGCTCACTGGACGTTTAATACTTTTAAAAAATTATTTTCCATGCAATATATGGATAGCCAGCTGGAAATTCTATGACCAAGACTGCAATGTTTATCCTCTCAGTCTGCACATAAAGAACCATAGCTTTCTTCCGTACAGACAGACCCCGCATGCAATAAACATATTATTACAACTGTAGCACATTCTAGAATTTTATTTTCCTGCTGGCTCCAGCACAGTTGAAGCAACAGCGGGCAATGCCTTTTGTATGAACCAAACATCGGTTTCAGATGGCATGGTTACATGACTTTGCCAGCAACATGGGAGTGGAAAGGGGAGGACCCCTGAACACTGTGTTATGCTAAGAGTCATGCTGATTAAAGAGTCTCTCTATTGGCACGTGTGAGAAATATGTATATCACGCTGTTTTGAAAGTCCCACAAGTGCTGGTCATTAGTGTTCTTTGTGTTTGAAAACCCCAACTGCAACCATGCACTTTAGTCTACACAGCCTATCCTTTGCTAGCATGGGGCTATACATCTAGATTGACCATGATAAAAACACCTACCAGGAGATCCTTCCGTGAGGTTGTACAATTTATTTTGTAGAAGTCAACAATAGGGTACAATTAGGCTCTGCTGATTACAAGAAACTTTTCAATCATAAAGTAGAAATCACTGACCCCCGTACCAGTTGCACTGAAACTATCAACACATTTGAAGGTTCAACCCAGAGATGCTTGCATGCACCAATTCTTTTCAAGCTAGCTGTCATCCCTTAGTTTCTCCCCAGAGCTATTATAGAGTGGTGGCCGCCACTCTATAATTTTTGGTAAACAATAGAAACTCATTACCATAACAATTATAGTTATTGTTATGCAAATTAGCCGCCACTCTAACAGAAAATCCTGGGGAGCTAGCTGTCATCACTTAGTAATTTTGGTAATACTGACATATCATTTCATGACATTGTTTAAGTCTTATATTTAATCAAGAACTAGCTCATTCTATTGACTGAAGCTATGTTTCATTACTACTACAAGCTGTTGAAGATGTGCAGCCTTCCCGGGGCCCTCTCTACTTGTAGGATGCACATGGAGGAGTAAGCTGCTACAGTTCTGAAACCAGTCTGTGTCAGCTCAGAGCATATCTACAGGTTTGGTACGAGGGGGTGGTTTTCCAATGGAACATTTGAAAGAAATTGTTTCTTGTCATGGTATTATTTATGTACTGTGACTTTGTCAGCCATGTGCCGACTGTCATCTCACCAGAATAAATAATATCTGGCTCTGAATAACAAATGACAAAGATAACGTCATCAAGATGGTATTTTATGTCAGTGAAACAATTACTTGCAATATTTTTACCATAAGAATCTTCAAGCCTGTCATAGATGAGAAAAACAAAGCAGTGTAAGATTAGAGAAAACATTTTATGTTCTTAGTGATTTTTTCGTTGACATATTCGTGATGATGTTAAAAATTAACTATCATTTTCACAAACAAGCCTTCGTGAAGTACCTGAAAACAAGATAACATTTACACAACAATGGATGAACAAATCTTCAGCCATAGTTACCCTTCAACTGAATTGAATGAACTTTTAATACCTTACATTTCTCACATACCCAATTTCCCAATTTCACTACTCAGTGTCATAATTTCCAACAAACTATGGGATCTAATAGTAGGAATGTTTCAACATTTAAGTCTTGATGCACTCAGTTTTTAACGCCTCCTCAGAAAGCTGTACATACAAAGTTAATTTAGCCAGTACATAATAATCATTCATTTCACTACAATACCATAAATGTTTACATTTGATTAAATCTATCATTTCAAAGAAAGATAAACACGACTCTGACTGTATTGGAGATCTGTATGGAGTACTCTATCTAATTGTATAAGTAACAGTTAAATTCATAAAACCTTGCATAAATCTGGATTCTTGTGTCAACACTCCTAATATCAACATAACTGTGACAAACTACAGCTACATTATGCTTCTTATCTCAAAAATGACCTTCCATAGTCTATTGACCCAATATTCTTACATCATATCCTTGCTAGCTATCAGACTTATACAGATAGGAATGCAGTGTCTGCTGTGGTAATACAGGACCAATAAAGTTAACTTGTTTTGACACTGCATAGATATCAATTTTGAAATCACACCAGAACATACGTGAGGTTTGATCACTAGTAATACTGCAGATACCGGATTACAAATAAAGTAGATTCTGGTAGTGTATGAATTCTCATATTAAACCTCTTAGCATTAAATATTATATCCCTATTGCTTTCCTTGTTAAAGTTGGACCTCTAGATTGGAAAACTGGGGGTGAAAGTGTCAAAGGTGGGTGAACTGATGTAATGCCACTTCAGAAGTTGGAAAAATCGGCAATTGAGACTGGAAAAAGTGTCATATATAAATTTAACCAAATAAATAATGCGTACGAGCCAAACCTTTGCTAATTATTCATTCATTACAGAACACAATTATCCTTGAGACCTGAAACAGTAAAACCTGTTCACTTCCTAAGGAATTCTTGAAATACATTTATATAAAGAAGGAAGCTGCAGTATCCTTTATACTGTTCAGCAAACTTCCCTGTAAACAGGTCCACAATCACCACTGATGGCAATGGCTTAGGGCCAAACCATGGTGGTGAAAGGGTTTAATGCACTTTACTGAATAAACATCTTACATATATCTGTGTACAGTTGTTGAATGGGACAGTGACAGTCATTTAGAATTATAAGCAACACTCCAGACATTTTCCATCCTGTTTATCAATTCTGCACATTTTCATGTAAAGAAAAGCCTTCTAGAAAACTTGTTGTCACACGTACAGGACTTTATTCATTGTAACCTTCACAGTCTTGTTGTAGTCATATATGTCCAACAGCTGCTTTCTACATTAAACTCCAGGGCTTATAGAACTGTGTGTTTACTATGTTGATTGTTTATAAAACAATCCTGTGTACATAGAATAGGGTTAGACAGACTGAGATAGTCTGTGCGCCGACCCGGTCTATCGTTTCAAAAATGTTTTATTGAGCGCACACTTTTTAATCACCTCCATTCATAAATCCTTGCTTAAGAAATATAGAAAAGTCCATTTTCAATCTGATTTGCTGGGGCAGAGCGCTAAATTCGGCCGAAAAGTCTCAAAAAACAAAGCAGATGCAAATAGGGGTAAAAGGTCAGGAGCTTTGTTCCCGATAGCAACAAACGTTCTCAATGGCGGCTGCCGCCACATTACCTTCACATGGTCCAATCAAACAATGCATTCCATAGTACAACATTAAAGCTCTATTAGCCATAATTGTTTTATGTTTTTTCCTTTATTTTTGTTCTGTCCGAAAAATGCACCATCAAATTCTTGCTTCACTCTAAAAATCAAATTGAAATCTCTAGTATTTAAGATGGAGCTGCATGTTGCTGACACAGTTTTTTCAAAACAATATTTCTCATCTAAGATGACAAGGAAACCCTTCATACTATATATTTTCACAAAGCAGAGACTCTTAAGTTTAGTATGAGAGCAAACGTTTACTTGAATTACAAAATACGCTGTGTTTGGTGCATCACGCCCTTAATATAAGGTCTTCATGCCTCTGAAGTGAAAGACTTAAACTTTTGCTCAAACTTTCCTCAAGGAAACTTTCAAACATTGTCAAGAATAAAAATCAGGGGTCACTGTGCAAAGTCTGGTACTAGAGAAATACTGAGTTACCTAACATTTACTGATATTTGAATTCAAAATGGCTGCCAAATCTGTGTTAACTCTTTAGGGAATATAATTTTTTAATTTAGGAAAAACCAAGACAGAGAAAATTTTTCTTACTCAAAGAGCTTTAAAATGAGCCCCCATAAGTGGTAGATCAGAAAAGAATTGTAAAAATTTGAGAATCCAAACATCTGTCCAAAGGTGTATTCTACCTAAATCTTCTAAATACCGCATGTATATAGGAAATATCCAAATTCTTATTTTGTCAAATTGACTGTAATTGAATTTCATTCCATGTGCACACACCATTATCACATATTGTACAAAATGCATTATGTTTGCTACTGTTACACATGTATGTTACTTATATGCAAACATACTGGTACTGGCTTTACAGAACAAAACTAATGAAAATGTTATCAAAAGTTGCTGCTATTTTCCATTGAAAGACAGTATGACTGATGAAAATAAAGTATCATAATGCTTTTAAAATTCAATTTTCAACTCTATAGATCTTTTTCTCTGATCAAGTGTGAATCATTTGTGCTGCTTAAACATTCATACGTATGGAACGATAAATGTGAGGATTCCTGGCAAACTGCTGAGTCAGCATATTTTTTATTCTTCAATAGTGTAGAAGGCAATGACTAATGGAATTCATCGAAATATCAAACACCCACAAAATGAAAAGTTATTTTCTTTCTACGATGAATTCACTAAGCGGCTGTCAGCTCACTTTCCTATGCACCAGCTACAAATGAAACATTACCTCGGCATAGCCTGCTGAACTTCTGAGTAAAACCTAATGTATCCCGTGGGAAGTGTCAGCTGTGGTACCTTTATAGCCAGTAAAAGTGATACAACTGTGCAATATGCATGCTCACCTATTTTCACAGAGCAGAGTTGAAGTACTATCAATACAGCCTCTGGTGATAGGGTTGCCGCCGTCTTTCCTCTCGAGGTACTGTGAGAAACAAAGTCTGGAAGTATTGCACACTCTGGTATTCATTTGATTGCATTCTAACGTGGTACAGGCACACGGAATGGAGTCCTCTTTAGATTCTGCAAGATTAATACAAAATACTCACTAAAACACACACTGCTATTTCCTGCTTTGTAAAACATCAGCCCCCGCAGGGGTATAGCATAAACCATTGGCCTCCATGTTGTAAATATTACAGGCATCGGTCTATTTGCATAGCATCATAGAGTGGAAATAAAGGACTGACTCATGAGAAAGCTTAGGATTAGCTACAGAATTTTTTTCAAGCTTTGAATTTTTTATAATTTTGCCTGATTTTGATGAATTGAATGGTGTATGATATGGAATGATATCTAAAGTAAAGCTGTAAAACCATTGATAATTGTATCAATACTATGACACATTAACTAGTTCTTTTTGATTTCAAATCAGATGTAAATTTGTGAACATTTTGGCATAGACACTGACAGCAGGAGACTCAGAGAACACACAACTCAAGGATAATCATCACTGATACCGAACAAGGAGCCATCTCACTGATTGAAAAAATTCAAAATTGAAGAACATTATTTTACCTTAAAGCCTGGTGCGGACTTAATCCAAAAATCTCGTAACATATTTATATAACGATTGCAATTCCAAAGGAAAACAAAAGACAGAAATATCTCATAATCTTCTTAACACCATAGTTAATCCCGATCCCGGGCCTTTTCACGCTGGGGTTTAAACAGGCAGATAATTTTTATGCAAAAATCTAAGAATCATTATCTTTAAGACGTATTCATACATTTGAATATACTGTTAATCATCTCTAGTTGATTTTATTTTGCTTTGAAAAAAATTTGACAGACAGATAAAAAATAAATTGTACACAAAACAGCTGGCAGCTCCACTCTCCCTAGTAACATGACCTTGGTATTAACTACAGGAGAGTATACAAACATGCTATTTTCTTGGAAAACCATGCAACTTGAATACTTCAATTTATCCACTTAAAATAGCTGTCAACTTCTAAAGGTACACTTGTACACTTGATGGGTACTACATTCCATATTAAGAACCATGGCAAAAATGACCTACTACTACATTTGTACTTGCAGGGGTCAGGTTAGCTCTGTTTGGCAGGGTTGTGTGTTATCGGATATAGGCCTCCCACCTCATATACCTATAGTCGGTAACACACAGCCCTGCCAAGATGCAGAGCTAGGGTCAAGTGTGTCAACAATCAGAGCAGTACAATGAGTTCTTTAAGTAGTGCAGAGCATTTCATATCTGGGGCAAATGTAAACTGATGAGATGTTCCCTTCTGAGATGTGTCCTTGGTCATTCCAATACACACTCATTCATTATTAGTTTTGCAGGTTCTCTGTGTTTACGCTAAGCAAATTTCTGCCATTTCTGAATCACATTACTGTCCCCATTTACAAGCACACAAATCACATTTGCTCCCATAACCTCACAGTATTCCCCATGTTAATGTCTTTTTCCTTCATGTAGCTGGACAATCATCCTCTCACTGTTGCAATGCAAGGAGTACTATATAACTACTCAAAAGAAATACAATAGAAAACCTTGATTTCAAGATTAAACCTTTTTTGCTTTGCTTGTGTCAAATATTCACAATCGTAGAGAGATATAGATTTTTGTTGAAACAAAAAAAATAATATGTTGACAAATGAATTTGTCCATACCTGTCAATTTTATAATATGCTATAAAGAATTTTTATTCTAAAACACTGATTACTGTCTCTGGAAGAATTGTTTCACAATCAACCATAATCAATATTTCTTAATTGATCAATTTCAAGGTTTCTGAATCAACTATAATCAATATTTCTGATTCACTCATAATCAATGTTTCTGATCATAATCAATGTTTCTGAATCAATTGTAATCAATGTTTCTGAATCAATTGTAATCAATGTTTCTGAATCAATTGTAATCAATGTTTCTGAATCAATTGTAATCAATGTTTCTGAATCAATTGTAATCAATGTTTCTGAATCAATTGTAATCAATGTTTCTGAATCAATTGTAATCAATGTTTCTGAATCAATTGTAATCAAAGTTTCTGAATCAATTGTAATCAAAGTTTTTGAATCAATTGTAATCAATGTTTTTGAATCAATCATAATAAATATTTCTGAATCAATCATAATCAATGCTTCTGAATCAATCATAATCGATGCTTCTGAATCCATCATTTTCAGTGTTTCTGATCATAACGTTTCTGAATCATAATCAATCATAATCACTTTTTCAGAATCAATCACAATCAATGTTTCTGAATCAATCATAACCAATGTTTATGAATCAATCATAATCAACGTTTATGAATCAATCATGTTTATGAATCAGTTATCAATTAATCAATTAATATGTGTGAATCAACCGTAATCAATATTTTTGAATCAATCATAACGAATGTTTCGGAATTGATCATTTTCAATGTTTCTAAATCAATTATATTAGATGTTTCTGAATCAACCATATTGTATATATTTGAAGTCTCCAAAGCAGTGAAGCTTAACTATTCAGTAAGAATCTTTTACATTGCAAAATCTCCTCACATACAGAATTTTCTATATAAGTAAGTTGTAAACATAATGGCCTGTGCTGGTTTAAATTTGTGAACTCAATTTCCGTCTGAACGATCTATAAACTAGTGGTAGGTTGTAAATGCATTCCCTGGGTTTACAGCAAGTAATTCACAAATTGTAAACTAAAAATTCACTTGACTTTTTTCTTAAGTATTTCTGCCTCTCTGGTCTACATTACCAGACATTATACACCACACTGACTCAAAAGATTCTCCCCTTTTGGAACAGTGGTTTCTCCCTACTTAAGTCTCTCTTGTGAAGTGTTTCAACAGACCTGAGGGTATCGGTTTACATGCAATATAAACTGGGTATATTTAGAATGTAAACATATGTATAGCCGCAATGAAACCCAAAATATCAATATGTCTGTTGTTGGTCTTAACAGAGTTATAAAATCACCATTGAAAATCAGTACACTATTCAGGCTGTGAAAAGAAAGTTGGTCAGACTGTTGCAAACATAGTTCTAATCCAGCCATGTCTACCAGCTGTCAAAATTATCAAGCTACCCATGACACATCTGTATATGGATATGCACCTGCACGGCTTTCATCTTGCTGGCAATAAAAAGACACTGCCGACAGTGAAAATGTCATCATCTGTTTATCAAATATCAATGCGCATGACTCTGCATTTCCTCTTGCACACACGTAGACCAAGTTTCAGGCCATGGTGTCGCCATGGTTATGTGCCAAAAGTGTACACTAGCACTTTGTCAATGTAACACAAACCACTTGAAATGTCAAATGCTTAAAACTCATCACACCATCAGTGTGAATGTGTTTACTCTTCCTTGGCAGAAGCAGATATTTTCATGTTGTGTCATGCAACTTGCATTATGATATTTTCAATATTGCCCTACATTAGAAGAGATTAAGCATCTGCTATGCTACCTATGACAGCTTTAATAGCTCTAATCACTCTATTAAATTTGTGTGGCTCATTGTTGCCTTTTTTCATGTACAGGTAGGTATAAAATAATAAAATTGATATTTAAAGGCCAGGAACTTGATCCCCAAGATCAAGTTTGTTCCAGTCTGTAAGAGGATTATGGAGTGTCATAGCATCCTGCAATCATCAGACAGTTTGATGATAACAGGATGCATGAAATTTTAGTAACAGATGAATTGTTACTTTGTACTCAAATGATAATGCTCTTCTTTTAGTATTAATTTTCCATGAGGGTGGAGGAGGACGATAGATATATTATAATATATAGTATATATATATATATGTATATATATATATGCAAAATAAGAATTAGGACACCATCTCAGACTTATAAGGAAACACATAACTGCAATGTCAGTTAAACTAATAGACTGGTAGTTTATTTTGAAGGAGGATTGGGACTTGTTATTTGAACAATACCTATCTTTGTGTTCCCTAGGGATTTAGCCTGGTATTGTACCTGCATAAATGAATACATGACACCACAACACTATTTTTCTCACATCCCTGCCAACAAGTTCACTTGCGAGGTTCTCTAACAATTTCACTGAATGTCGAAATTCCGATGAGATCGTGAAGTGCAGGGTGAAATATTGAACCTGAAGCAGTGGCAATACGAAATGTTGTTTCACTCGAGCTCAAAGAAGTACACTTGTGACACCAATTGGTTTACATCAATTGTCAGTCGATGGCCTCAACAATGCGTCTTTACAGTGACAGAAGTCTATTGCGCGGTCAAATAGAGCACCTGCCTGCTTTTCATCGCCTGGGCGAATGTTTTGTCACCTAGCACAATATTATTAGCACCTTTCTTTCTCTCTTTCTTTTTTAACTTTTGTGCAAACAGAACAAGGGAAGTCAACAGTGGGCTATTCACGACACTTCGGGATTAATATTTGCGCTACAGGTTTCTTAGCTTACAAGACAACTGGGGATGCCGGCGGTTTTTCACATCCACGTACAGAGAGTCCAACAGCCAACAGATTCAGCGAGATTTCTTGAAGAATTGATATCATATTATCCGATTCCAATGCCCATGAGATGATGGGTGGTGCATCTTCGAGATATCGTGACCCACACAGTCGAAAATAATCTACTGTGATGTAACTGTCAGACCACCGGGTTTGCCACAACTCAAGTCTGGACGGCAGACTAAATATTTTTGACGAGGGGAGAATGTTAGTTTAGTGGGCCCGAGCTGCACCACATACCACTACTCGCACAGATCTGCAACACTCTCTGGAAAACTTGCTCCGGAGTGTACCTTAGTAGTTTATCGTTTGTGATAGCGCAGCTGCCAAATCTTGGCAAAGACAGAGATTTCAAAATCACAGACACTTCCATTTGATCGAACGTTCGCACTTCTCTTATAAAGTTAAACTAGATTTCATGTGTAAATAGGTTTGGAATGAAATTTGTTTCTCACTGCTAGGTCCAGTGTTGCAAAAAAGCTCTGACAAATATTGTCACAGACAATCGTTCAACTTACGGACTGTTTTTTTGACATAACTCAGAACTACAAACACCAAAAACTTCAGTATGAATTAGCCACAAAATATGTACAAAATTCACACACTTTGTTCTTGTTGCTTTGAAAACCGTGAATCTCGTTAAAAACTTGGGTGAAAGCATTTGGGTCTGTGTTGTAAGTCAACTCACGGTACGAGAAAAGTTGGAAGTCTTATCACTATCAGTCTGTAAGTACTTTTGTATGACTTGAGCAAGAGCAGCAGACGATATCGTATCAGATGTTTTATATTTCGTCCACTTACCTTTCGCCAGCGCCAGTAGCAGAAGGCCCGGGACTAACAGCCAATACTGGTGCCAAAGCACAGCCATTTCCTTGTGGTGACAATAATTGGTCGCTTATTTTTCAAACTAATTGCGGCTAATTGCTGCGGTTGCACTTTTACTGCTGCTCTCCTCGGGAAGCGGACGTCATGACTGTTCTGGTAACACCGGTCACTCTGCTCTGCTGGCTTGTCTCAGTGAATGTTTACATCGATTAGTGGAGTGATCCACTATTACAGTGGGGGTGTTAAGGCGCGGAAGCTAGCATGAGCGAGCAGGAATTTCATCGTCTGGTCGCAACTCTTGACAGTCACGGTCACGGTGTGCGTCATCGTTGTAAAATATCACATGATAACGATAGTAATTTGAAATATTGTAGCCTATCTTTATTTCGTGCCTTGAATGTATGGTAAATGGCATGACCACACATCCCGCATTTCTGAAGGCGAAACCAAACATTGTACCACCCCAACAAATTTTAAAACTACAACATGGAAGTTGATTTTTTACACATTTGGGATGGTGTTTTATCTCTTGATGCTACACTTCACGGCGTTTCTCGTAAAAAAGTTTGAGACCGAGAATATTTTTTCAAATTTCACAAGTCGTTCTTTTTGCTACTATTGCGCCATCTAGTAAGTAATTGATTTCCTTTTGTTTTTGTAAAATATGCCGATTGTACTGTCAAGGTATTTTGGCAGAGGATTTTGTCAGAATATTTCGTACAGACTTGATTTGCGTTTATGTACGAAGATTCTTTTGTTTTCATACTCATAGAACTGCCTTGTGGCTATCTCTCATTAATAAATTATTGTATACTTATGATGTTGTACCAACGACAGTAATCAGTCTATGGTAAGAACATAGAAATGGTTGACGAGTGAGAAGTTATCAGATCTATAGATTACCTGGCTTTATCAGTTGGAACACCAGAGAAAAAATTTGTGGGAATACTTATTAATATTATATGATATTGATAACATGGCAGATTGTGAATTAGGCATTTGGTTGAAGATATACGGGGATATGAAATGGAATTATGGGCTGTAAATAGACACATAGAACACCATGGATTAATATTTAATCCATCATGATGTTCCTTTGAAAATTCTGAAAATCACAGCAAATTTCAGTGTATATATTTGACGATAAGATTATGTACATAGATATCCTACCTAATCACCCACCTAGTTTGCATATTTTGTTTCCAAATGTACTGAAGCTGTTCAAAAAATTTGCCAATATAGAGGCAGATTCTGGAAAAGGTGAAGAACAAACACAGGTCACCTTTTGCCTAAATTGTGTCTATCCATCACGTAAGAATCACTCTGTATGAATTTTCAGTAGTAGTAAAGTGGTGCTGAGAAGATGACTTTTCACAAATTTTCAAGGGCAACTAGTAACTCAGATTATAAAACATTTTGACACAGTTCTAGCATTTATGTACCTCAAGGTCAAATTTCAGATTAAATTAGCTGTAAGACAAAAGTCATCATGATGGGAAAACATGATCCCATGCAACAGAAGGCTTGATTGGCCAGGTCATGATTTGAAACAGAAGACTTGATTTGCCAGGTCATGGTTTGATACTATACATTTTATCTACATTTTCAAATATTTACATAGCGGCAAAAAAAATACAAAATTGTAGTATGCAGCCCATCATGTTCCGTTCATGGCACTATTACCAAGTAATATGGTACTGTAAAGAAAGTTCTTTCTTTGGCAAGCTACAAAGGCTATCTATGTATGTCTGCACTGAAAGACATACTGAGCAGGCATATGCTGAATACAAAGCAGAGTATACTAGTACTACTTTTAAGCACTGACAAAGCTTACCTATGAATTCCAAAAGTACATGTATCAGTTCTCGACTCTGTCAATTGGAAATGCACTCATGATTTTTGAGATACGTCATGAAATTACGATAACATCTGAAGATCTAAACACCTAATTTGACTGTGTGAATCTACCATGATATTTCATATCTTTATACAAGTGGGTATGGCACTATTGGTTCTCCTGACCAGCTATACAGCTAAGAGTATCATGAAATAATTTTTAAAAAATGACTTTTAGTAAAAAACAGCTTTTTCACAAGTGCTGTAACAAAAAGTTGGTGATGTAAATTCCAGCTGATATGAAAGATTTAATTCTGAGACAAGAGAACTCAATTGACTCAATTGATACATCTCTTGATAGACACGTAACAAGCTGAGTTACGATACTTTCTTTACTTTCCTAAATATAAAGCTTCTCTATCATCTACAATTGGATTAAGATTTCATTTTCCTTAAAAAAAGAAAGCTGTTGTCCATAGTTTCTTTCACAGATTGTTATGAAGCTGGGCAAGTTGGAGAAGATTGGAATTCCTCTTCTTTTGCAACCTCTAGAGGGCAGTCTAATCACAACTCATGTTGGTTGTGCATGTTTGGCTGCCACAAGGCTCAAAGCTTTCCAGATTGATTTTCACCAATCCAATCTACATTGACGAGTCTGTAATTGGCTTTATGGTTCTCATGGAAGACAAAACAAGTGTTCAAAGGCCACAATGCAGATTCTACGCTCCCTGATGCGGTGCTTTGTAAATACACATGACGAAGTCTATGTACTGGTATACGGTAGACTTTGATGTTGTAGTGGTGGTTGTCACTTCTAGCTGTACTCACACAGATGTCCACAACCTACAGGACACCAGGGACTAATTTTCAACCACTCTTCAATGTGATGTAAATGTCCTCCGTGATTACAGCCTTGGCACCATACGTACAAACCTTTCACTACGTGATGACTGCATTGAAAGAAAAGAAACAAGTTGTAAACATAGGGCCAAAGTCCCTGAAGCTACTATAGACATGGATACAAAATTAAGTATTTCCTTACTGTATGAAATTATCTCACTAAGGTCATCCTACGGACAAGTAAACTAAATATTAAAGCTGTCTGACCAGCGGTTTTGAAAGAACAAGCAACTCAACAGTTGACAGAGCTCTGTTAGTTATGTAGAGAATAACCTTTTGTGACACATGTATTGATGAAGAAGGTGGATATCTTTGATTAACATTGTGAGTTCTGTTTAATAAGTTGAGACTGTACATACTCAGAGAAAGCACACTGAAGAGACAAAGGTTTGAAACTTAAGAAGTTCAAGGTCATCAAAAGCATTATAAGGAATCATGTTACACTTTCATTGCACTGTTTACACAGATTGCATAATTGCTATAAATAGCACATGAGGAATCTTTATACAGCCTAGCTTTACCATAAAACCCCTATCACTTTGACCACTCTTTTTATTGACCACTCTATTTTTTTCCTCAAAAAGTAATTTTATTTTATCCTTACCAAGTCAACCATAAATGGAAATTAGAACTTTCTCTATCTCTATCTCTATCTCTATTGACTATTTTGAGCAATTTCTTTTAGATAACATACATGGCACAATAAATGACGGCTCAGAATATGTCAAAGTTGGGATTCAGGAAAGTTGCCTTTACATGTTTTAATCCTCCAAGATGGTAAGCATTTCACTATGAACTGTCAAAAAAAGTTGAACTTTCTGATAATTCTACACTAAAATTATTTTGGCTTCGATGATTTCCTAATTAATTCAATAACGGTATTTAAAATCATATTAATTATTTTTTTCTGGGTGAATTGATAGGGTTTATACAGTACAAGAATTACATACAATGTAAGTCAAATTTTGACCAAAATGACAAAAAAAATTCCTTAAAAATACAGATTTGCATATTTCATCACAATTTGAACAAGTCTAAGTTGGGTTACCCCTAGGGACCTGTATACCAAATATCAAAGCTGTCTGACCAGCGGTTATGAAGAAGAAGATTTTTTACCAAAAACACCTTTTTTGGCATTAATTGCCTATTTTCAACAATATCAAAAAATTAAAAAAAATAGTTTCTCAAAATCGTATTTTTCATCTACACAACAAATATCAAATCAGTAAGTACTGCGGTTCTCAAGATATTTGAGTGGACGGACGCCTCACAAACGGACATACATACATACATACATACATACATACATACATACAGACTGACGACGGACGCCGGACGGATACCCATCCCAATAGCTTCTATAGACTATAGTCTATAGTAGCAAGTTGTAAAAACAGACTGACATTGTGCCCTGACATCAGTGACTGTAATATATGTTGCATGATACATTGTGTGAGATTTGAAATCTTTAATTTCCTTAGATTCAATCATGCAAACACTGAGATCACTGTCATCTCTAATCCAATCACAGAATATGACAAGTTTACACATAAACCCTGGAAAAAGAGATTTACATACCGGTAAAACATGTAAGAATTCATGAATGTTCACACAGTGATGATGGAAAATTTCTGTGACTGTAAATTATCACACACAAAAATGTATAAAAAGTGCTTGTTTGACATGTATTTAATCACTTTTGTATGACGAATTCAGGCAACTGATATCAACAATTCTGTACCCAAAACTGCTGAATCCAGTGATGGTTGCAATGCTGTTTGACTTGCAAAGAAGTCAATTCACCAAACTGTGTGTCCTTATGGTAGTAGCAACCGTGCATGTCACTGTGTACTTACCAGATTGAACACGTATTAGTCAGGTTACAGCATCTCTCACACAGCCAGCCACTCTTTGTCAGGGGTTTATTGCACTTGTTACAGTTTGTATGAATTGTGGTAGACGCCTAGAGGGAGTGGAAAAAAACAAAGGCATCAGAGTCAAACTAAAACTCCTGTATTTACTTGACAATGAAAAGAAGCAATTGAAAAGCGCGCCACAACTTCATTGAGCAGCACATTTTGCAGAATAGAATTTCAGTCGCATTGAATTATGGGTAGTAACTGAGGTGAAAGGTCATCACTCACCTGATTCAAGGCTCCAACAGCTGCATGATTGCTAAGTTTGATGACCTCTGTGGCCACTGTGTACAACTGGAACCTGCAGAGTAACTCTGAAAACAATCACAGAAAGATGTCAATCTGATCACTGTCACTGCACTGAGATCTGTCCATTGATGCTATGAAGTGGATGATCTAATGTTGAGGTTAAAATAGACAGCAAATCACTGTAACTTTCACAATGGGTCAACCTATATTATATAATGTTATTTCAGACAAAATACTTGTCCATATTTCAACTTAACTCTGTATTTAATGCGTTATTTTGAGTTAATAACTCACTTTTTCTTAAATAGAATGGCTTTATGCCAAAATTTTCTATTTTGCATTGACTGTTATTGACCAATTGTTGGCAATAACCAGTGCTATCCCTCTTGTACTATTTTGATTTTAACAATTTGGTTTCTGAAAAATTGCCTGATATCGAGTGAGAAGGGACATATCAAGGTCGATATGAAATTTCACCACAATAGCATACCTATGTAGGACATGAACCAGACTTCCTGAGATGTTTCACTGATTTGACTTCGTATGCGATCACCCAGTATAATCAAAGCTGACACGGTCATCTGAACATCACCCTGAGGAGAGAAACACCAACAAACACACATATCAAAGAGAGCCTCACACATCCTACATTCTCATTTATAGTTCACGGCTTCATTTTAGAGTACATTTCCACGGTTCTGGATTCAGAGTGATATTACTTCCCTGTTCAAAAATGATGATGGTCGATACACTTTTGATATTTTTATGTTAATTTATGTAAATGCATGTTTTGAAGAATCCTCAAGGGGACCACACATCTAGCTAGCTAAACACCTATGGCATCAAAATTCACTTGGCAACTGAAACTTACACAGGGCACTCTATGTATGAAGTTCAAGAGAAACTTGTTAGAGTTTGGGTGAATACGAGCTAGCATAGTATGGTATAATTCACCATGAATGTCTTGCAAATACATCACATAATTCTGGTTTGTCGAAAATTTACACATTTCTGTGCAAATGATGGTAGTTTGTGTATGATCAAATATCTAGCCTGTGGTGACATGAAAGGTGAATTAAAAATACTGACAACATCACTGTTCGCTCCCATATAGTTATGAAAACAAGTCAACAATTGCATGAAACATGGACATACATATACAGACGGACTGACATACACAGACTGGCACAGAGTGATGACATTGACCCCGAGTGTGCCTTTGCCCATGGAGAGTGATAAAGATATAACAAACAGCTGAATGTAATGATAAAATAGTTAAGTATAGGCCTATACAGGCACTGAAGGTGAATATGTTACAGCAATTTGATTAGTTTCTTTTCCTTTTCTACTTCTGTGATAATATTTAAGACAATCAATCTGCAAGGCAGTTTATGTATTGACAAATATGTTATCTTTTACAAGCACACAGTAAACTATTCTTGATTTTTCATTTACAATATTTGAAATAGACTGAAATACATAACATGCAACCAGTATTTACACTTTGCCCATACACCAGATACATGGAGAAATTTCAACAACAATCATCAACTCAGAAACCCTACAGGAAAAAGTAAACATTGTTTTCTTCCAGAACAGCTGGTACATCCACATCTGGAACAACTTACAAACTTAACCAATTACACAAGGATGATGACACAAGAGGTAAAGTTAAACTGTGGTGAACTTGACTATTCCTTTCAAATCCTTACCTAACTTGACATCTTAAACTAAAATACACTGCATGGTTAATTGTGCACAAAATACATCGGGGTGGACCATTTGATAAGGGATGGTGTCTAGAAGATCGATGAGGTACATTATCTTTTTTATCCGATCAATTGTACATTCTTTTTTCCCCACTCTCCCACCTTTTCTTTTTGTCAAACCTTCTCTGGCTGAATTTTTTATTGGCATTTGTTTGGAATTTTTTCAAAATCTGCCAGGATTTTTTACCGCATTTCAACACCAAATACAGTTTACTATATCAAATGCTTACTAAATCACCACATTATTAATATAAGTTCCAGTAGGTATAAAATTACCAAAAAAAAATCTTAAAATACAAAATGAAAGATATCCCAGTAAACTGAAAGTTTCGCAAAGTTGCCCCAAAAATTCAAAATTCCGGATTTCAACTTTATTTCAATATATCTTATTAACAAAAACCCTAAGGACCGGTTTACTAAATATCAAAGCAATCAGACTGGTAAATTTTGAGAAACAAATTTTTTGACCAAAAATGAGAAAAATTGCCCCCCCAAAATACAAAATTGCAGATTTCATCCTAATTTTAAATATATCTAATTAACATAAACCCTAGGAACCTGTACACTAGATATCAAAGCTACCAGATCAGAAGGTTTAGGAGAAAAATTTTTTGACCAAAAAAGGCAAAAATTGCCCCCAAAATAAAAAAAATTGCCAGTTTCAACATACCTTCAATACATTATATTGAGATTAATCTTAGATACCTGTATACCAAATACATGTATCAAAGCTATCAAATCAGCAGTTTTTGGATTAAAAATTTTTTTATCAAAACTTGGGAAATTGCCCCAAAATTTCAAATATAACAATATCAATACAATTTGACGAACATGAATATTAAGTTTCATGGCAATCAGACGAGCGATTTCAGAGAACAAGATTTTTTGACTAAAAACGGAAAAAATACCCTAAAAATACAAACATGCAAATTTCATCCCAATTTTTTCACTCATAATTTAGAATACCTAAAGAAATCTGCATACCAAGTTTCAACGAAATCTGACCAATGCTTACTGAGTTTTAGCCATTTGCAGGATTTTTCCTTTTTTCCCCCTCATTTGCATATTTTTGGCACTGACATGTTCATTTGAACAAATTCACATCTCCACCCCTAGGTGCACCTGTACACCAAATACTAAGACAGTAGGTTAGGAGTTTTTGATGTGGACGGACTAACAGACATACATACATACATACATACACACAGACGCCATTTTGCCACCTTATACGAATACCTCCCATTTGCATATATACATATGCATATATGGGAGCGAATTAAAAATGCTATTTATATGCTAACGTGCCAAAAACCCCAAAAAGGTGTTTAATTTGAACTTCTTATTTTTTAGTGTTAGGTAATGGGCAATAAAGTATGTATGTGGGCACATTTAATTTGTGGAATTGAGACTTTCCACTCTAACTCACCTGCTCCGCATAGAAATGCAGCATATCCTTGACAATGGGCGTGAACTCCCACTGTGGTAGTGATGTAGAAACAGTAGCTGATGTGGACACTGGGTTAACGTCGGATGTTGTCACGGACAAGATGTGATTGCTGATACTCAGTGTGTCTGATTCATTGATACTGTAAATGATACAGATTGACATCATAGTGAAAAACTGGAATCTGGGGTAATTGACCACAAAGTATGAAGAAAGCTGGGTAAATAGTAACATACAAATCTTCTCATTCTGAACATTGCCTGCTAGGCAACCATGCACATGTTAAATCCTTGAGTATTACCTTAAAAATATTGAACAGTGAAAACTGCTTTTGGTTGACAGAAAAAACTGTTGAGTGATAAGGTCAAAAAAACAGCAAATTTCATACCTCGATGGGGATGCTGGTCTTTCTTGTAAATCACTGGGTGAAGGAGCTCTGGTAGAAAATGCAAAACCAAAAGAGTAAGAGACAAATTGTTAATAAACAGTCATTACAACATTTCAACTGTACTCTGTCATCTAAATGTATTCAAACCAGGATCTTTGCAAAATTGTAAGAATGTGAAATCAGGCCAAAAAGACTTTTTTCTTGGAGGCAGAAATTGTGCATCTATACATAAAAGTGTAAAGATACTTTCTTCTTACATATTCATGTTGAGATACCCTTTCGACACAATGGACATAAATAATGTGAAATTTTCCTTTAGGTTATAATAGCTATATACCGTTGTTAAATCACTGTTAGCTACAACTTTTGATGAATTTTCTTTTATTTGTGTTCTGTCTGTAAAATAAAAATGTCTTGTTGTATTGCCAAGGTCATTTTGAAATAAAGTTCACCTTGTCAGTACAACCTGCAAGTACATGTATGTAATGTCCACCATTGTTGTTGAAAACTGACTATTAGTCTAGACTAGAATTCATTCGTCTAAGAACACTGCCTGTTGTGTACAATGCGTCGTGTTGATAAGGCTACCCATAATACTTTGTAACTCATTATACTTTGAAAAATAAGAGAAAAATGGGAAACTGTCAAGAGTTACAGATGCTGTCCCTTGAATAAATCTTTCTCTCCCCGTCTAGTTTCCTATCTACACTTTGAATAAATCTGTCTCTCCCGCCTATTTACCTATCTACAATTTCATGTCTGGGTTGGAATGCTTCAGTAGGAAGTGTCCAGTCGTCCCCTGGCTCAGTTCCTGAATAATTGTCATAATCAAAGGGATCCACTTCTCCGTCTCCAAAGAAAAAATCTCCATGACTCTGTGCCAACCCGCTGGCTAGGGTTGTAAGATCCCTGTCCCGTTCTAAGTCACTCTCTGATTCCTCGTTTTCACTGGTGACACCTGTGGAATCACCGAGCTGTGTGCTGTCTATCCGAGGTTCATTCTTTGCTGGGAAGTGGGCGTCTGGATTTGGTATGTGGGTTTCACTCCGACCTGTGGTGAAAGTTGAAACTGTCACGTAATCGTCCCTGACCATTTCAATGATCCCTGACCATTTCACCTGCAAACTTTGATATATTCTTATTGTTTTCAATAGGATGGGTTAACCCATGTACTGGGCAAATGGGGTGAAAGGGTTAAACCCTCATGGTCTTTACGAATTTCGCCATTTGTTAGTATAGCTATGATCTTTAAACATCTTGTACCTTGAAATAAGCAGTTTTCTTTGAACAATCTGATTTGTTAAATTGATATTACTATTTCAAAGTATTTAATTCTCAATAATAAATTTAATGCTGTTAAAGGTTGGAAACTGGAATCTTACGATAACTGAAAGGACCAAACAGCATTTGAAATCTTCTCTTTATGACAATCACAAGTAAAGTTTCCTTTGAGGTGGGAAAGGAATATAGTAAGAAATTTGCATTTCTGGGATTTGTTAATTGATTTGAAATCATGTTGCACACACTTCCAATGAAATTTTACCCATTTGTTCCTTTCTTTTTAAATAAAAGGGTTTAAAGCTTCTTTGAGTAAATTTTGGAGTTTAACCCTTTGAGCACTGTAATATTTCCCATCAAAATTTTAGTGCAACATTTTACCAGTTTTTATGAAATTTTTGTAATCATTTTGATGATTTTGGACCAAACGGACATTACATTTCATTGGCTACAGTTTTTCTTCAAAATTTTGGCAAAAATCTGAAAAAATTTGACCGGGGTTACGTTTTATAAAGGTGACAAAAATTGACATTGGCGCTCAAAGGGTTAAGAATTTATTTCAGCAACATATACAAATATAACTTAGTGGATGGTACTGAAAGACCGGATCAAACTGAATGACTTACTTTTTTTTTTTTTTACTGAATGACTTTACTCGTAGTCACTGAGAGCAATAGCGCCCTCTCTGGCAGAAAGCATTTACGATACGCATTGATCCCAATGAATACAGATATAGAGTGATGCACAACTAAACTTCAACAAGAAAATGAACTCATTGCCAAGTCCACTTTACTATTTCAACATTGATCACAGTATTTACCTTTTTCATCTTTATCTTGTTTATCCGATGCAATGGAGACATTTCTACTGAAAGATGATGATGTTGACGTTGTGCCAGCATAAAGTAACTTCAACATCTTCCAGGACTGTGCAACCTGTAACGGGATGAACACCAGGTGGTTGGTATCAAAATGCAAATTACCTCACTCAGGAGAGACCTTTCTGTAGTGAAATGTGGTTGCAGTAAATTACAGTTGGAGAGATTTTTCACCATCTCAGCTCATTGCGTGTCCTTTCTTGTGATTGTTAAAAACACAGCATGCAAGACTTGCTATTGATCATAAGTCCAAACCTTTGATAATGATGAAAGTATCAGTGCAAAACTTTAGTCAAATAAATATTTTCCGTTTATAATTAATCATGATCATTTGACTGAATGTTCAGCCAATGCTCATTTATACACATAAGTTAAACAAATACATTTATTCAAGAATTTAATAAATAGATAAAATCCCTATGGGAATAGTCCTCTGATATTTCATTAAAGCTATAAAACTGCTCATTGGGCTTTGCGAGGACTCTAGCTGGGAAAAATTACGTAACTTGCTAGTCTGCTTAAAGTCAATCACTAAATTTGCCCCTCTCGAAATTGGCTATGAATGCAATGGGGTAATTTCATTCATATTGTGATATCTATCATGCGCAATTACGGCACACGGATGTCTTCTCAATGCACGTCATGTATACATGATGTACTTCCACCTGATGAGCAATTTTATTGCTCCAACAAAAAATCAGACTATGACACAAAACATAAGTTTTGATGTATCAGATAAAACTACGGCGAGTTTCTGGACTGGGTGAAGTTGGGAAGAAAGAGAAAGGAGAAAGAGATTGCCAAATAAAGAAATGAACAGATTGCTAAAAGTGAAATATTGATCAGTGAATTTTAGGCAGTACTGACCTGATGTCTCTGCAGATCTTGAGCTACCTGGGCATTGTGTTCACACAGGTCAGCAAAGGGCTTACCAGTCAGCAGGTACTTCTGGGCACTTTTGCAAAATCCTTCGGAAAACTAATGAGATTACGGTTGGACAAAAAACATTGATTGGTGATCTGGTTCTGTACCCTCACTTGACAGTGAATGCATGCTAAGGTAGAATGTGCCTGGGGGATAGATATCGGCACTTTCAAATTTTACAATTCCTTTTTTTGTCTCGTGCTTGCTGCTCATTTTGGAGCACAAGGAGTGAATTTTTCATCAGATTATTTTTGTGAAAATTGAAAATTTAATTTTTCCATCATAGCATTCACACATGGATGATGGCCATGTTGAATTGCAAGTGTCGGTAAATATTGAGTGATTTGTTTCTCTTATACCAAATGCTGCACAGTGACTTCTGATGATTATTCTTGATTTCTGAAGGGACTGGTTTTAATGGGTTTTATTAATGGAAAGTTTGCGAAAAGTTTAAGACTTTCAATTTCGAGGCGCATACTACCTTATACGCCACCACTGATTATGAAGTTGAGAAATTCTGCCCTATTGTCCTGTTACAGTAAACCATGGAGGTGAACCCATTCATATGTATTTGTTGTCGTCAACAATAATATACATGTCATGAATTCTTGAAATGCTGCTCTGTTTTTGTAATGTGCTGATGTGTCGAGTTGCTGTCTGGTAGCAACTAATACCACTTACAGAGTAAGAAATTTCAAATGAAGAGAAACCGGTACATTGATCCGACCATCCTGTCACAAAGTAGTGTTGTCATAATAGGCATTTCCATTCAAAAGGGGGGGGGGTAATTATAAGATGATCTGACAATATTGAAAGATGTTCTGATGTTCACAAATTATAAAGAGATGATAAGTTTAGGCCTTAACAAAAACAGAGGATGATGATTCACAAAGTATGTGCCTTCACCTTTGAGTCTTGGTTCTTGAAAATATTGACAGTGCTGCACACGGCCTTGGTCTGTTCCTCTGGCTCTGGGTTCTTTCTGAAGAATGCTGGCATTCTAGTTGAGGGGTAATTTGCTGGAGATGCACCCCTGTGAATACTGTTGCCTCCCAGAGTGTCACTTGCAGCATGGCACACATCACCATAAATGTTCATGGCTACACCAACTGGATTCTGTGCAATAGGAAAATCGAATTGTTGCAAACATTCTATTGCCAAGGAATTATTGTGCATTAAAAGCTTTCTGTAATATCACTCAAGTGAGAAAATACGATCTCATTTGTAAGATTTTTGAGGATGTGTGAATTTTTTTATGGCAGGCTATTTGAATTTGTAAATTTTATTGTTAGATTGATGAAAATAAGTAAATTAAGTCATATAAAGCGTAAAATTGTAATCTTAGTTTGATGTTGGCACTGAATTTGTACATATCAGAAATTCCTATGACAAAATGTTACAAACAGAATACAGTAACAAACTATTCAAATTTTTAATCATAATCCAACATCCTGTGTGTGTCTTTAATGATTGGTGTTTCATAATTATCTATAGTGCCTACCTACAATAAAATATTCACCAGCGCTGTATTCAGCTGAGGAAACAAATGATAGAAAGTTCCTGCCAGACTTGTCCATGCAATTCAGCAGAAGCTTTTACAAAGTGTACTGTTTTTAGCTGGGGTGAATTTCTTTCTCCCAGATTTACTTACATTTTATAAAAATAATGTGCAGTTATGTACCATCATCATTGGTAACTTTATAAAAATATTCCGTATATTCTTGATGTCACAATAACAAGCAACTTTGTCCCTTCAACTTGCAAGCAGTGTCAAAAATTAACCTTTTGCTGAATGATATGATTTTGTTTGTGAACAACCAAATTCCAACTTGGTTTCCTATGACAAGTGAAAGCTGTTGTCCTTATCTATATTAAAGACATCGACAATTAAGATTTCATTCAAAAAACTTCCATGTGGTCCAAACTCTATGTAACAGTGTATCTGCAGCCAATGCATAGTTAGCGTTGTACACTTGAATTTTTGAACTTGATTTTTAAATACAGACTGTAAAATATTTCACTGAATGGCTAATCTTGTCTGGCTGCAAGCAGAGTTGAGGGTAGGCACAGTTGACCAGTATTTTAGCATTTTCCAAACAGGCAAACAACACAAACAACTTTTCATATCAAATAAAAACTGCTCATAAAACTTAGTCTCTTTAGTTTTCTTACAGTCATATAATTCCTATACCACAATGAACGTTGTTGATACTTACAGCCGTCTCTGCCGGTCTCTTTGCATCTCTGAATACATGTTGATACAAAGTACAATCTTTGGAGCATGACAGAAATACATGGGGATCATTTCTCCATACGATACCTGCAAATGTAGACGATTGAGCCATTAACTAGAAACTACAATGAATTGCATGTATGTCCATGAGAAAAGTTATATTTCTACGATATTTTCCAATACGTTGTACAATAAATCAAGAATGTCATTCATCTTAAACAAATCTCTCTATCTCTCCCTCCCTCTGTCTCTCTCTGTCTCAACAATGGATGATGTTTTACATATCTATGCACGTGCATACTACTCCATTGAATAAGGATGTAATGTACATCTAATACAGACCTTGAATTGGCATCATTTTATCTATAATATTATGGTTTCACTTTCTAATAATCATGATCAATTGAGATACCATCAAGAAGAAACACCATTTCATCATGAGTACAGATATCAATCTGTCCAATACTATGTCGCATCTAAACTTTCTCACCTGTTGCAACATCTTTGTGCTCTTCAAATGTAGCAAATGGAATGTACGGCCGTCTGATGTCCCAGATGTTGATGCTTTGATCTACCAATAAGGAACTGCTGGCAATGTGGTATCGACGTTGAGGGCGCCATTTTATCCTGGCTACTGATGCAATGGTCTGTACTGTGTTCTGTAGTGAGGGCTTGATATGAAGCTCTGTCCAGATCTACACGCACAAAAGAAATGGAATCATTCGGGTTCTTTGGTCAAGATGCCCTTCTAGTTCTAGACCGATGTGTATACAAAAGCATAATAACTTTCATGTGTGGCATAAATGCAAGGTTCCATGGGGGATTTGTGACTGGTTATGCTTAGCGGCCATTTGCATGCTGACTTGTTTGTATACACCCTATTAGACAAAATGCCTGTGCTTTCAATGTATTTGTACATAGAGCTACTGGCAGACGATCAGCTTTGCGTTCAGTTATTCAATTTATGCAGAAACAAACCTGATAAAACATGCCCCTTTACGGGACAAGTTGATAGCTCAATGGGTTGGCTTGTGATAAGAGCATTGTGTAAAGTTAACCTTTGCTTGAATAGACCGTGTGAGGTTGCATCAAGTACCATCTTTATTGGCAGACTTCTCAAACAAGGCAAAAAAAAAGTAGGCATCAAAAGTAGGCAGATCACAGTTGAGCAACTCCCTGAGATATCAAAGGGGCTGGTAGTTGTGCACATATGAGCAACAACCTGTGATATTACAAAGGCACTACTGCTTTGAGATTACAAGTGGGCCTCACCTTGATGGTTTTATCCCTTCCTGCAGAGGCTATCCAGTTTCTTTCTTCGGTGTGCCAGTCAATGCTGAACACCGGACCGTTGTGAGCTGTGAACATCTGGTAGTACTTGTCAGTCCTTCTGATGTCCCAGAGCTTAGTTTTAATCAGAAACAGGGGGTTAGTTTTCTGGTGATGTTATCTTTTCAAGAAATCTCTGAAAACTGCAGGCAGTAGTTGAGGAAATTTGTCTGTGAATGCCATATACAGCTGAATAATTCTCTTGCACAAAGAATTGAGAATTTCTATGCAATTGTTGAGAACAAGATTGATTTCATATTTCACAGTGTTTTCTCATTTTTCTTTCAGTAACCTTTCCTGCCAAGTCCAACTATTGCTACAACTGACTTGTTTTATTAAAAAAGTGACACTATAATTTAAATGGACAGTGGTATTACCAAAACTGATCAAGTACAAACAAGTGTGCATTGCTCTGCACATTTACGTTTTTTCTGTCCATATCAGCATCACATGGTTTCTTTCAATGACCTATATATACCTGTAGTCCACAGAAGCTGAAGTTAACAGTGTGTATCACTCAAGGCAGAATGCCCTCACGGAAAGATATTTGGACTAAAATATTTACAAAAAGGCTCATTTTAAAGCTCTTAAAGTAAGAAACATTTCGCAGTCTCAATTTTCTTCTTTCCCCATAGAATTAACACAGGGATGGCAGCCATTTGAATTTCAAATATTAGTAATTGTTAGGCCCCAAAAAAATGTTTCTGGTCAGGCCTTTCTTAAAAAAATGGTGCAGCGACGCGAATTTTTTTAATTTTTTATTTATTTATTTTTCTCCTCAGGGGAGGGAGGAGGGTCAATTTTATAGTTTTATCAATATTGTCACATTTAAACTGTTCATGCAGTCACTGATCATGTGCCCAAAAGAATTTTCTCTTTCTCTTCAGCCATTTTGGTTTGGTGTTATAGTAATCAGTACGTAGTTTGCCGCGGCCACCGGCCACAAACCAGAAAAAAAGGGTGGCGCGCTGTTGTTCAAGTGACGCGCGTGCTGACCAGAAACATTTCTGTTCTTTTTTTTGGGCCTTAGGTAATTTGTTTCTCTAGTACAAAACTTTGCATGGTGACCCTTGGTATGTTACGCTTGCTCTGTAAAAGGATAGTTAAAGGTTTCTTTGGGGAAAGTTTGAACAAACGTTTAAATCTTTCACTTTCAAGGCGTATACTACCTTAATCAAAGAGTAGGCCTACTTTTCCTAACAATCAACTTGACACATTGAGCATTCACAGGCAGCTAAAAATTCTTTGTGGGGATAAATATTGGTTGTGTATACATTCACCTGCATATTGCCATTTTCAAAAGCTGCTGCAAAGCAAAAGTACTGGTGAGGGGAAAACTGTACATCGCGTACACTCTCTGATTTCCCAGTGAAGGTATTGGAAACTTCTTTCTTCCGCAAGTCCTGGGAACAGTAAGGAAATACAATCATACATTTACTTCGGCAGAATAGAACAACATGCCAACATAATTAAAGACTGAAATGACTTAATCTGCAGGGTGACATGTCCAGCCAGGAATAAAACTTGAAAGTAGAAGAAAGAAGTCAAAACAACCATGGGGCAATGACTGTAAGTGTATCTTAGGAGGATAGGGTGTCTCAAAAATCAGACTACAATCCCAAATTTCGGACCTGAACTGATTCTGGTCTGTCCAAACCTGTTGCTCTACTTTGAGGTTTTGGGCAACTTACAAATAATTTCATTGAACCATCTATTGATCCACTGAGTAGGATGTTGGGCTCCGATGGATGGAAGCACACTTTGTTCACTGTTCTCTTGTGATCTGTGAAGATGTGGTCTTGTTTTGATCGAGTTGATTTGGCAAGGTTCCAGGTGATAACGGCCCCATTGGTAGCGGCAGTGGCCAATAGATTATCTGAGAAGAAAGTTTAAAGGGTTGTTGCAAAAAAATGTGTTACTAAAATGCCACCTATGTTTTTTTGTTTTTTGGGGTTTTTTTTATCGTAAAGTTATTTACATTGAAAAAAGAAAAACTTTTTTCATATCCACCCAGAAGAGTGAGTGATTGATTGATGGAGAATAAACAGAGTTACACTTGTAATAAGTTATGAAAAGGTTCACATTTCATGTCAATGCAGTCTCAGTATTCACTGAAAAACTCAGGATACTTCCTTTGCTAAAATAAACCACTGTTATTCTAGTGTAACTCATAAAACATGCACTAGGCAAGCAGTTTCGAAACATGCTGTCATAATATGGTTCAATATCCTCTTTATGAATACCAATCGTGAGAGGAACTTGTACCGACGTATTAAAAAGTGACATCTGAGCTTGAGGCATTTGCTTGAAGTAAACAAGAATGGTGTTGATTCTCATTGTATATTCAGAGTTCAGCAGTACTCTTCACCAACATAGCACTAGTTGACCTTTTTGGCAAATAAATCTGCTCAAATACCATTATATTAATCCAGCATCATCTAAAACACACTGAAATACCTGTAATATTGGTATAATATGTGAGTCTGTGTCTATAGTTCAGTGAAATATGCTTTCTTTTTTGAAAATGCTAGTGTTATCAAAGTGAACAAAAGCTTCTGTCAGCTGTTTATGAACTAAAAATGCTGTATCTTTGACCTATCGTTTGTTAGGGGCTGTAGATAATTAAAATACACGCATGGTAAATGCAATGTCTGTGTTTAGGGTGGTTTGGCTGTATTTTGATTACCATTTGCAAAAATCGCACTACATCTTCTTATATGGCAACACCCTGTTACAGGGTTTTTTTGGGAATGGCAAAATATTGTGCTATATTGTTTGGCATGTACCAAGTCAGTGCAGCACCGGCTATACAACAGCATTACATTGACATACATGTGGTTCATTGTACGAGTAAAATAACTTAACTATCATTTTGAATACACTATTTAAATTTTATACACAGTTTCAATTTCATTCTGTTGGTTGAGTCATTGTCTAGTTGGCGCTGAACAAAGATTGATTTTAGATGGGGTACGCGGGAGTGGGGGAATGGGGGTGGTAATTACTGATTGTAGGTATGCTGATACAGAATGAGGCTTGCTTGGATTTTCGCACTTCCAAACTTTTGTTTAGGAGATGGGGAGGGGGGTGAAGCCGAACACATTTAGTTGTGTTTACCGTGCCCATGTTTTAATTATCCACAGCCCCTAACAGAGTGAACCAATACACATGAAATTTGAGCATAAATTAACATAATTATCCTGGGATGAGAAAAGATGCAAATTATTTCAACACTGACATCTATATTCATATACATTGTAATGTTTTTTGGTGTTTAATGATAAAATACACCATGAAATGATGTCATCCAGGGTCTCTTTTAAGGTAGTATGAAAACTTTCAGCCTTACTCTTACCAAATCAAGAATTAAAAGCAGGGAACACCATGCAAAGTATGGTACTAGAGAAACAAATTACCAAACATTTACCAATATTTGAAATTAAAAATGCCTCCACTCCTAGATCCTGTTACACTCTATGGGAAAAAATGAAATTTTCAATTTTTGTAGAAAACTAAGACTGTGAAAATATTTTTTTATCCCAAGAGCTTTAAAATGAGCCCGCACAAGTGGTAGATCAGAGAAGAATTATAAAAAGTTCAGTTATCTGTCCCCGAGGCACATTCAACCTTAAGTTTTAGAAAATCAAAAGTCAACTGACATCATCTGGTTTGTATTACTTGTCCTTACCATCTGAAGGATGCCACACCACATCAGCACTGCTGTAGTTCAAGTTGACTCTTCCAACCCTTAAATTGTGTCTTTCCTCAAATCCTTCATCTTCAATTGAAAATATCTTGAACACTGAAAAAAAGTAAAAACGTGTTATATTTAGTTTTTCTATAATGCATACCTATTATATAGCCTGCAGCCTGATGTGAGATGTAAACTTCAATCAATATGTTTATCCTGTGCAAAAGTTGCTTTATTATGTGTTATTTTTGCCATTTCCTTGCTGACATTTATCATGTACAGAGAAACTTAAACCCTTTCACCGTCATGGTTCAGCCCAAACCCATTGTTATTGATGGTGAGTGAGGACACATTTACCGGAAATCTGGGGATGAACAGGTTAATACACTAGTTTATAATCATATCAGTTCGATAAGAATATAATATAAAAATACATGTACCCATTCAGGAAATAAAACACAAAATTCGTCCGACACTTAATTGATGCAATTCTGATAAATCTGTTCGTGCTACATAGAAAAATTCAATTGAACAGACAAATACTGATGGGTGATACTCACAATTTCTCCCTGCCACGGCAACCTGTGAAGTATCTCTGCAGATGCTGAGTGCATTGATGGTGCTGTCAAGGGTTGTGTGCATAGTACGCCCCATACTGCTGGTGACTGTAAATATGATAGATTTACCATGAATCTGTATAAAATTATTCAAGATGAATGATGCAGCCACTGACAAAGAGTGGGCCTGTTACTGGAAGGGCAAAGTATTCAAAATCTTCCCTTATTATGTCTTTGACATGACAAGCTTCCCATGAATAACTCAAAAATGTTCATGTTTGTGGTATTTTCCGGGTCACTTACCTCAGATGACAGAAGATATTGGATTTGATGATTTCACATATATGTATTTCAACCCATTCACAAACATGGTTTGACCCAAACCCATTGTTATCAGTGGTGACTGTGGACCTGTTTACAGGGAATTGGACGTGAACACATTCGATCATGCAGATTTGGCATTACAATATTCACTTTAGACTATGTGCTTTTTTTCTAACCCTGCTTATTACCTGAACCACCCTTTTAGTATGAAATACAAATTTTAATTGAAGAGACATTGGTATGATTTCCCAGAAAAAAATAATGCAGAGAAAAGTGTTGTATGTACGATAAGCTGAGAAGAATCTAAGGACGATGATAATGTGATCAACAATCAAGACTATGTATATGCATTAATTCACAGAACTGAGGGTCATACTTGAGCCTTGAGAAGGTTGAAGCTAAGCTGTAGTTGTAGAGTTAACTACTGTACTCCCACAGGGGAAATGTTAATTTGGCTGCGAGGCTAGATGTGCACATTTGAAGTCAACTTCAATGGCAGCCCAGACTGGATGATTAGTTTATCAATGTTATATATATAAGGGTATGCTAGGCAGCATATGTCCCTATGGCAATTGATTTTGAAAACAAATGTGTATGATAGTTGAATGAACAATTGATCATTTATGCTGTCTTCACCAGCGTAATTTTTCACCTATAGCATATATGGGTCAATTCAATCCAAGATTAAAAAAATACCAAGCTACAGTTACCGGCTGGAGGGAAGATCAAGCCCTGAGGTTTGTATGAAATATTAAAATGTTTACCAGTTAAACAGTGTGTATGTCTTTTTGGTGGGTGTAACATACACACAGATTGGATGAACAGCAAAAACATGGGAAAGAAAATGGGTATAATTGTAGCTATCATAACAACCCTCCACCCCACATACAATCGAGAAATTGTGATGCTTTCCTGACCAATTCAGCATCTTTAGTGTAAAAGAAACGACTCACAGTTAATACTTTTCTTTCGGCTGTCAACGGGACTTAGATTTGGGTCCCATTCCGGTAAAAAGATGCTCATCGCGGCCTTGTAACAACGGGCTCACTCTCGGAGAACAGAATACAACGATGATGTCACCGTTCTTTCTCCGGCCTCCGTATACTGGGCCACACGTACAAAGCACTTCCTTCTTACAGGCTATGAATATTTCAATTAATGACCCGTACCTGGGAATCGAGTCTTAGCTCGCTGTTCGTGTAAATTTAAACCAGTAGACTATACCCCGTAGTAGTCAGCTAAGCACTATCCCTCAATGTGCAGCATTCGCGCACCTACGCAGAAATGGTAAAATCCTGCTGATTTGGGGGTCAGGTTGCTGGCATTTCATTGGCGGCATGTGGCCCTTTCGGTTTGTGTACTGACTGCCTGGAGGAAAAGTGGATGTGTGTCGCCACGCTTTGTGTATTTTGTCTCAGAGGTTACGATGGAGATGAAGCCGTCTAATATAAAAAGAGATGAAATGCACCAGATACCAACTTTCTGATAGAGGAAGTAGCTTTTTACTGCCTGTGCGCATTATAAAAATACAGTGTACATGTCTTATCGTGCAACTATTGCAAGCAGAAAGTAGCACTAGCAAAAAGGAAGCTCACCCCAGTCAGCTTGAGAAGTTTTAGATAGTGCTGGTGCCGGTTGCATGTTTCATTGCATAAAAGAAACTAGGAGAATAATCATTCAACCTCGTTTTTCTGCCGTCTCGAAACTGCAGAGCGGTATCCCATCGGCATCTCAAGAAGTGTTGTGTGTTAGACGTCATCACTTTTTGTGTAACAATCCCACAATGCATAGGCCAAGTGAAAATGCAGCGGAGCAGGAGCGTATTATTTCGATCCGGTGTCTAAATTTGAATCCGCGATCATCAGCGAGTAAATTGAAAAGCAAGACAAAAATTTCCAACATCTATGTAATATAAAAGCATATTTTGTTGTTTTTAAAGGCTGATCCGATATTTTACCGTAGATACTTGCAAAAACGTCCTTTTCTTGAGAGAGCTTCAGACAAACATGGCCGCCGAGTTGGAGAGCGTGATGACGTAGAGACCGGCACGTTGAGAAGCCTACACGCATCATTCAGTGGCCCGATATTGGCTTTCGTGCAACACTTGTCCATGTTTCGAAATTTTGCAAAGCATATAGTCGCCACAAAAACACCAGTTTTGGTGGAACCGTGGCTGCAGTAAAGGAGGAACTCGAAATTTTGCTCTGGCCGGTAGGATAGCGCTCGTAGCAAGGACTCTGCAGGCCTGCGTGTGTCGTACCACAACTGTTGAGAGCGGCGTGGAAACGCCTGTAAAACGCAGTTTTCTTGCATAAATGCACTTCAAGGAGCAAGAACTGGTCTTGGTGTAGGAACGAGTAAAACTTGTGAGTAACGATGATTTTTGATTGATTTTGCCCAGTGTAATTAATAGCATTTGTTTACAGTGAAAGTTGGTTCTGTCCGATTTAGTACGGAGACTGGGAGAGGAAAAATGCGTGGGTCCAGCTCCAGGAAACGAAGTAAGAGCCCTGGTTCAAGTTCAAAACACAGTTCTAGTAGTCGCAGTGGACACAGCAGGCATAGTAAAGAGCACAAAGAAAAAAGAGAACACAGGGAACGCAAAGACTATCACGAATCCCATTCTGGGTCGAGTTCAAGTTCCAAACAAAAATCAAAGCATGAGCAGAGAAGCAAGCAGGAGCGCATCAAACAAGAGCGAAGTCATAGAAAACACAAGAAGTCCTCGAGGCACAAGAGGAGCCAAAAACACAAGCGGTCAAGAGAGCATGATTCGAGAAAGAAGATTGATAAACCATCAAAACCACTTGTGGAGTATGATGACATAAGCAGTGAGTCTGAAGTATATTCTCCCATTGACAATAGTACTAGCTCATCCCCTGAAGGAGGAGCAATTGGCAGGTTAACCCCTGAATCTGACAAAAGGCCAAGCAGTCGAGATGTATCGCCAGCAACAGCCATACAACTTTACCGCAAGGTTTCCAAGGAGAAACTGAGTGTCGGTCGAAAGAACTCGCCCCATGTGAGAAATGTTTCCCCACCCCCACAAACCAGCAGGTCCAGTAGGTCTGGTAGGAATCGGAGTTCAACGCCGGAACCACCAAAAGCTTATCAGCACAGATCACCATCACCAGTACCTGTAAGACAGCCAGCACCAGCTGCAACACGCCGACGAAGATCACCAAGTCCAAAGAGGAAACACTCTCCCATTTACAGACATTCGCCAAGTCCACGGTATCACAGGCGTTCTCCAAGTCCAAACATCGGTAGATACAGGAGAAGCCCAAGTCCAAGGTATATGCGCAGAACACCAAGCCCTGTGTCTTTGCCTTATAGTAGGAGATCACCAAGCCCAATGAGATATCGACGGAGTAGATCACCATCCCCTTATGGACGTTCACGCAGTCCATATAGAAGAGGCAGATCACCAAGTAGGAGTCCTTCCTACAGGTAAGTATCTTACACAGAAACTATGCCATCAGAAATTCCCTCGGGACAAGTCCAACTACATATTAGTTATAGCATCCATGCCAAATTTGATTTTTGCTTGTGTTATATGTTTCACAATTTATATTGTAAAATTTGTCAACTGGCGTGTTTCATAAAATGCCATTTGCAACCACCGCACTTTGGAATTTCTCTAGACAAGTTGCATTGATTGAGTGCAACTGTATAGACTGATTGATTCAGCTACCAAAGTGGTGTTCATTCACCATTTCTTCAATAAAGGCTCACAATTAATGCAATAACTCAGTGGAAGATAACATGCGAAAAATTTGAATCATGTTTGAATTCATGCTCTAACTGGAAACATAACCTTTTTACTACAGGAATAAGTCCTATCCTCAAAACATTAACATTTCTCAGATTCTGAATTGATAGTTCTTTTTTGTTTGTTAGACCAATACCAAGCTGTAACCAAAATTCCCTTTGATATATTCTAAAAAAGTCCTGCATCTCATAGGCATTTTAAAAAGTCTGTGTGAAATGTTCGAAGTGCTTACCATACATGAAGATTCTCATGTTAATATTTTCAGAGGACAAATATATGATACTTTATGTTGTTTTCAAAAATTGTGAGTAATTCATTGTGAAGGAAACTGAATTACATAGGTTCCATGTTTACTTATTTTTACTGACATCTGTGAATTGCTCACTGTTGTTTATACATCATTTTCAGCCGGCATCGAAGACAGAGGTACTCCCACAGTAGAAGCAGAAGTCCCTTGCCGAGGTCCAGGAGATCTCCTCCAGAGAGTCCTACACAACGGGGACTAGCCATGTCGCCTCGCAAAACCACCCTGCTCAACACCAGCTTGGCCGCAGAAATCAGCAAACGGACTAAAAGGAAAGGTGACCTCACCAAAACTGACAGTCCCAAGGAGAAGGAAGTGAAGAAAAGTAAAACGCCACGGAAGAGCCCAACAAAATCTGTGAAGACCGAGAAAGTTGTGAAACCTGCAGAGGCACCTGCCCCGAAAGTGAAAGAGGAGGTCATTTCTGAGCCACAGAAGATTGAAGTGGTAACCACCATCAAAGAGGAGCCCCCCATTTCATTGCCCGCACCACCTCTCCCTCCAATGCCGGAGAAACCTCCCCTGCCACCAGTACCCACATTGCCACCCCTGCCGCTACCTCCCATTGGACCAAATGACGAAGACGTGTTCGATGACGATGACGACATTTACACCCCGCCAAAGAAGCGAAGCAAAATTACACCTACAGCGGGTAAAGATGAGTACCGCAGTCTCAAGGATTTACCGATGCCCCCTCTGCCGGGTGGCATTACACCTACCAGTTCTCATCTCACTCCAAAACTTCTCAAGAAGAAGAGGCCAAGGCTGCCCTGGGCAGTGGCAAGTGAGTCCAAGTGGGGAGAAAGATGCGTTGATGTGTTTGATATCATCAGTCAGATTGGAGAGGGAACATACGGCCAGGTGTACAAAGCAAAAGATAAAGGAACAGGTAAGATTTTGACTCTGTAGTTCCAAGACTGGAAGATCAGTCACTTGAGGGAGCTCTTCTTGTGAAGAAAGAGCCCTCAAGTGACTCTGCAAAGTTGCATGGTGTATTTCCAAAAAAAGGAAAATTCTCAAGTCGAAGATATTCTACCTGTAATCATGTTAAATCTTCACTCATTGCATCATTCTTTCTGGTAATAGTCAAGTCACTGTAAATTTGCTTTTATAGTCAACTTTGGTTTTTAATGCTCGTTAAGGAAAACTTTCATTTGTGCTTGTCAAAATGACTGCATCAACATCTGTCAAATACGACGTAACGAAGTATATACCACTTTTATTTGAACATTGTGAAGCTGTATAGAATTCAAAATTCATCGGCTAAAAAAAGAACTTACCTGTCCCATAATACCTTACAGTCATACTGTAATATTCCACATCGTGAAGTCAAGCAAAATACCTGTAATTTGTTCTGATCAGCATGTGCAACGGTACCTACTAATTTTTCATAAATGTTGAACAAATTTATCTTCACTTTCTTCCGCAGGAGAACTTGTCGCGTTGAAAAAAGTACGCACAGACAACGAGAAGGAAGGATTCCCAATCACTGCTGTACGTGAAATCAAGATTCTTCGCCAGTTGAATCATCCGAACATAGTGTGCCTCAGAGAGATAGTCACCGACAAGGAAGATGCCATGGACTTCCGGAAGGACAAAGGTATGCATAGTGCCATAGTGTTTGTATCAACACCATTCTCTTTCCTATCAGGGTGTGAATTTTTAGTAACTCCATGTTCAGTATATCCTCCAGCGATAAATAGTTTTCTATTTTTAGTAGAGAAGTGAATATGCTCACTCTGTGTTGTATCTGCAGAGGTAACGGTCGGATAGGGCTATGTTGGTTTTTAGTAACTCCATGTTCAGTATATCCTCCAGTGATAAATAGTTTTCTATTTTTAGTAGAGAAGTGAATATGCTCACTCTGTGTTGTATCTGCAGAGGTAACGGTCGGATAGGGCTATGTTGGTTAGTGTATTGCATGTGTGTTTGTATAACTTTCAGCTTCTTATCCACCTAGAGAAGTAGTGGAACCAGTCTAAACATTCTTGCCCTTTCATGACGCTGCCTACTATAAATAATGATTAAAAACAAACCAACATAGTCACATTAAACAATTACTGTGAACATGCAAGAATGGTGTCAGTTGCCTGTCTAATATTTCAAGCTATGCAGTGTGATTTTGACGTGTCAATTATTAGCCCTCAACGTGGTATCACAGATTTTGTAAATCGATTGAATCAGAACAAAAGTACCAAGCCATGGTATACATCATGATCATAAGTTCCATAGTGACAAACTCAATATAACAAACACAAGTGGGAGATAAGAATTATCTGTCTAGACTGTACTGGAATGTATAAAGTGTACAATATAAGCATAAATTGGTCTCGCTACTGTATCCTCCCAGTACCACTATGTATCCAATATGGGCTAATTTTTACTTTCAAAGTCTGTGTTAACTCTTGTTCAAATCCCAGTTGGTTCCAAATTTTTTTATTCAGTGAACTCATTGAGTTACAGACGACAGTTAATCCACAGGTTCATTGAACCAAAACAAGAAGTATAAGAAAAACTTGTCAGGAAAGACAGACGTGTGTGTATGTAGTGACACAACTTAGCATGTCAAATATTTACTTATCTTTGAAATCGCTGATATATTACAGCACAAATTGACACACATAACTATTGTGGACGTATCCTATCATGAACAATGGCTTCTCATTATCACAGTGAGCCCATTATGTTGCAGTTCAAGTCAATTTCAAAAATCCAAACTCCCAAGTGCATACAGGCAACCAGGCAGTTCGTTTTATTTGTTCAGTGCATTTGTGTTCTTCATGTCGTTGACCAATGTTAAATTTGCCGATTGTTGAGTTTGCCCGCATTAACTTACAAAAACACCACCATCAACTAACCATCCTGTCAATAGCAACAGCCATAACAAGGAGAGTATTATACTTTCAGTGCAACTGTTAAAACTGGCAGCTTATCATTCAAAATTTCAAGCGGTTTCACTAACTTCACCCTTTGACTACCATGGTTTGACCAATTCCCATTGTATTCTATGGCAAGGTTGGATCTCTATACAGAGAAAACAGGTGAAAGGGTTAGATTGTGGTAAATGAAGTGTAAACTTTTATATGCATGCATGGTTGTGTGGGATACCATATATACATATACTTTTATTCCCTCTGGATAGGGTGGGGTTGATGAGATGGAAAGTTACTGTGATTGTGTTTTATCCTGTGGTTATAAAATAGTTATGTCCATACACAAGAAACTTTCCATTTGAAAATAAAACTGGACGGAAGATAGAAATTGGTTCTGGTACTTTTCTCGACCTTTCAACTTTATAAAACTAGATTGGGGGGTGGGGGGTCATTGGGAGAATATCGATATTGGTATTTTGTATTGGGTATCAACTAGAATCGTTTTTTAGCTGGACAGTTTACTCTTCTGCCATGCAAAGTGTCGTCTGGTCAGAATTTCAGACGTGAAAGGAAAATATATAAACCTTAAAATGTGAACCAAAAATATTTGTCAAAGCTATTATCCTTTTTCATATACATCGTGTCAAGTTTTCCCAGAAATCACATCTTCAACTATGATATTGAAAATAAATATCTCATATTTTAGGGTTTTATGCTTTTATTGGGCAACCGCAAGAATATTAAAGGATATTTAAAAGCAAAAAATGGCGCTGATAAGCCCACATAAATCAGACATAAAAGTTCGGTATTTGTTGATTTTGATAATTTTGTGAAGCTGTGAGGTAGTTTGCTGATATTCAATGCTAAAATGTCAACAATGTTATGAATCATGTAAATAGATGTCCTTACACTCACTGTGGCATCTGAGACTTAACGGCCAGGAATGACCTTATTGTACTTTACTATCATAGGGCCTTAAGCACTCACATGCTCAAATTTCACTTCCCCAGTCTTGTTCTTGTCAGCACATTTGCCATCTGTTATCATCTCTGCAAACATGCTTTGCTTGCTTCTCATAGTGAATCAGTGGGAAAATTTTGTCATTTTTGTTGAACAGACCATGCAATTATCAAACAAACATGGGGATTTTCATTTTGTAGGAGTGAAAATGAAGAATGATTTGATCGTCAAGGGTCAAAAAACAAAATAAAGTTAATTTTCTGTAAGATTTGCTTTGTGTGAAATTCTATGAGATGCTGCTATTTTGTTACAGCATAATTCTACTCTGCTGAAATTTCTGTGGCTACTACAGCTCTACCATATAAAACCGGCTTTGAAAAAATGAAAAAAAAAAAGTCTTGACTTGCCCCACCACATCATGGAAATGCAACCCTGACCATGACCAAGTCTAGTGTATTGCAACCAAAGACTGATTTTGCTAACATGTGTAGGGAATCATTCAGTTGCGTAATTAAATTGATGAACTTGTGCCGATTAAAGGTATCAGGATGACCCATTGTTGACCAGTGTTTCTTTCTTTAAATATTTTTTCCAAGTGTTTGAAAAGTGTATAGTTGTACAAAATCAGCATTGCTCCCTCTGTCAATGAAAATACATCAAAATGGATAAAAGGAATGGTGAAATCCGCCTCCACCCCTTCAGGCCAAGTTGCATTGTGGTGAAAACCTTTTTTGTGTCATAGACAAGCCTCATAAATATTTCAATGAAGTTCAGAATAACTTGCAATGTCAAGGTTTAATTTCAATTATTCCAATTATAACCGTCTATGTCCAGAGCATGGTGGCAGTGTTAGTGATCACATCGGATCAAATGGGGATCACATGGAATTAATGAAAATTTGAACCACCGGCTCATTGAATATTGGTCACACTCTGAAAAAATTAAACTCGGTGGTTCTGAACTAGCTCTCATCCCTAGGAAAAAAAAACTGATTTTGTTGCTTCAAACACCTTTATGTGGAGCTGACAGAAGGATATACTGCTAATGCACCTAAAAGGCAATTTCTACAGCAGTCCTTCCAAACTAAACATCAGTGTTTGATAAAAGAGATCTCTTTGTGTTGGAGAAAAAGAATGTTGAAATACCTCTGAAATACCCTCTGAACTTTACAAATGAGAAATAGAAAAAAATGGGTTAATGTTTTCTGCATGAGCTAGTCTGTATTCCAGAGCTCCGTTGTTGTGATTGAAAATCTATCTCTTTACAGCTGGTATATCAGTGGTACACAGTAGAGACTTTCATCAGTGTCTGAACTATAGAGGTCAATTTGAAAACATAATTAGTAAAGACACGATGCATCATTTAGTCAGTAGCAGAGTTGCTAGTCAGTATTTAGAGATAACCAATGAATTAGCTAAGTTACAAAACAACTGTTCTGATAAGCAGTGCAAGCAATGTGATATGAATGACTTGTTCATTACCCATCCACACTGCTGTAATTTCTTCATGTGAAGGAGAAGTTTCCTTACACGTACCAAAGTAAATGTCTTTTCTATCTCTTTACAGGTGCTTTTTACTTGGTATTTGAGTACATGGATCATGATTTGATGGGTCTTCTGGAATCAGGACTTGTGAATTTTAGTGAAGATGACATAAAGTGCTTCATGAAACAGTTACTTGATGGGCTCAGCTACTGCCATAAGAAGAATTTCCTCCACAGAGATATCAAGTGTTCCAATATCCTCTTGAACAATAAGGTGAGATTTACCATCCTTCCTTCAAACTAGCAATCTCTGCAGAGTAGTTCTATACATTGATTTTTTCCCCCTTAAATATGCATTGACATGTGTAAATTTGGGTGCATGTGGTAACTTGCATTTAAAATGTTTCTTCATTTTTCACTCAAAATTTTGACAGTTATTGATAGAAAAATCATAATTTAATAAATTTTGTATTTAAAAAAACTCAAGTTTCTGCATTCTGACAATGCATGTCCAGGGTTTTTCTATCAGTTCTGAAGATGACTAATAAATAGAGATGTTGAATGGATGAAATTTCAGCGTCAGTTCTTATAAACCTCTGTACAGATAGAAAAACCTAATTAATCCTTTTTCTCTCAAGTGGTATTTATTTCTATGGTTTGACTATGGAGCCTGGTAAAAAGAGGATTGAGGAAGTAGGTGAACGTTTAGATCACATTTTGTATATCGAGAAAACAAAAATTTTACCCTTCAACCACAGCACTGTGACTGAAAATCAAAACTACAGAAATATTTATTGAAGTGTTGATATTTTTTTTCCCGCCAGGGTCAAATAAAACTCGCAGACTTTGGGCTTGCACGTCTCTACCATGCTGAAGACAAAAGCAGACCTTACACCAACAAAGTGATTACACTATGGTACAGACCACCAGAGTTATTGCTGGGAGAAGAGAGATACGGTCCAGCAATTGACATTTGGAGCTTTGGGTGAGTCTGGCAAAAGACTTTGATTCATTGAATATTGAGTTTGTTTTAATCTCATCACATTCTGTTTTCCTAACAGGATTTTTTTTATTCAGGGAAATCATGCTGTTTGTTAGTGTAACTTTTCTCTTTTGGAATAAATTAATTACTCATGTCAGGTATGGGTGATCAGTTATGTTAAAATCTAGTCAGTGGTTTCCAAAAGTATACTCTGATAACATGCCAAAGGCTCAGGGCTGAACGAATATATATGTACTATGTGGTAAGTAATGGTATATGGTTAGTTCACAGCTGTTTAGCTACAGCTGCCTCTAACTTTTTTGGCCAGTAATGGAACAGTTTCTACTCAATCCAATTCATATGTGCAAGACATAACATGAGTTTTGCAATTTTTTTTCAAAACAAATTATCACATAAAATATTATACATTTCAGGTGCATTCTCGGAGAACTGTTCACCAAAAAGCCAATCTTCCAAGCCAATCAGGAAGCAGCTCAGCTGGAGTTGATTAGCCGTACATGTGGTACGCCATGCCCGGCAGTGTGGCCAGACGTCATCAAGCTACCGTACTTCAACACTATCAAGCCCAAGAAACAGTACAGGAGACGACTCCGTGAGGAATTCCAGTTGTGAGTATTGACACACTGGTCATATCACACGTTCTACTACTTCAACTGTCTAGCCATCTAAGACTGTTCCACATCTGCAAATGAATATAATAGTGAAAGGATTGAAGGTTATAGCACTTCCTGGCAACATCAAAATTTGATTGAATTTCCACTCTCTTTTTGGCTTGCTTGAGAAGTACCCCAAGAATTACCAGTGATATTTCAATGACCCATTACATATACACTCCAAAAAATAAACGGTCTCCCATAAAAGGTTCACAAGGATGAAATCTAGCATGACTGCTGTCATGATGTTTGCATCAATATTGGTCATGATAACTCACGTTGTTGATGAGATACATCACAAAATGTGATTAGAATCACAGCCTTGATATGCATGACTTCAGGCTGTCTCATAGATGTTCTAGTTTACAATTTACAGGCAGCTAGCTTTATTCAAAATGTCCAATGATACAGGTACAGTTGAAGGATTCTAGGCCCTTATTGTGAGATTAATCAGTGCTTGTCCGAGGGTGCCTTTCATGAAGAATAAATGCAAACAACACCCCCTAGGGTAGTGTTGAATTGCATTGTAGAGAAGTATTGGCCCAGTGTTCTCCAATCTGACCGTAATGGCTGATGAGCAGAAACTGTTTGCAGATTCTTGGCTTAAACTCTGATAATTTTGGTGCCACTGCTTTGTGCAGAGAGGCAAGTTGCCTGAAGTGATTTTACAAAACTTATCTCAGTCCTCAATGGAAAAACATAACAGAATCATCCACAGGATTCCTTGAAATCAAAGAGAACTGAAGTAGATGACGGAATTGAAATCAACTTGTCATTGACCTAATTTTCAACAGTTTGGTACCCTGGATCCATGTTCCTATTGACTGACGTGTGTTAACTGTCTTTTTTCCATGCCTTGCAGTTTGCCTGACCCAGCGCTAGATTTGATGGACGAGATGTTGACCCTTGACCCGTCAAAGAGGATATCAGCTGACAAGGCACTGGAATGTCCATGGCTCAAAGATCTGGATCACAACAGGATGCCAACACCCAGGTAAGTCTTGTCCCCTATCCATGAACCCACAGTACAAGTGACATGTTCTCTTTGATCAGTATTCCAAAACCTCGAATAATATTGATGAAGAAACTTACTGGCACCAGACTTACACCATGATGACAAAGCATATTTTCCTTTATAAACTTGCATGCAAGGACACAGATTTCAATACATTTGTACATGTTTCAACACTCATGTAGAGTTGTCAGTGTTCACATATGGCTAGAGTTGCTGTCCTATGGTTTTCCAAAGTGGTAATTATCAAGCAAAGTGAATATGTCATACCTGGACACTCTTTGCATACATATTGTATATTACAGTATCCTGCTATGTGCAGTATCATGCATGCTATTTGTATCATTGTGCATATTTTTCAGTTCTTTACATTTGTATATCCATAAGTCTGATTAATGCATCCTCATTTGCATTTTCAGTTTGCCCACCTGGCAAGACTGCCACGAACTGTGGAGTAAAAAGAGAAGAAGGAAGCAAGGTGTGAACGAAGATGCAGTCAGGGCTCCAGCCAAGGTTCACCAAGGAGATGGAGCCGGTGCTGCTGCTAAGACCAGTGTGGATAGGCCAACCGGTGGTGACCAAGCCTCCCAGTCTGATGCCGCCGCTGGAAAGAGTGGTAAAGACCACAAAGCCCCAGGTGTTGCTGCGTCAACTTCCGCATCCGAGGCCTCGCAGTTGCACAGCCTGATTGCACTGCTGCGGTCTCAGCCAGGTTTGAATACAAATCAGTTGGCCCAGCTCTTGAATGTCAAAGTAGATTCGTCGACAACTCAGTTGTTAGAGAACCTTAACATGCAGCTTCTCTTAGCAGCAGCCGCTGCCCAGGCCCAGGCCCAGACTCAAAAAGCTGAAGGGGAGGGGATCGATTTCATGGCCACCCAAGCGGCCCTTAACACAGCGCTATTGGCCGTTCTGACCAAAACTGCCGAGTTGTCGAGTTCAGGGGGCGCTGCAAATCTACCACAGAGTCAGGTTCAGAATCAGGTTCAGAGTCAGATTTTCACTGAAGGAAACAGAGATACAACTAAAGCTGATATATCGTCACAAAGAGTTAGTAGTGAGCCTAGTCAGACGGGCAACAGTAATGTTACAGCCAGTGCTAGTGCATCCATGTCAAATTTAAATACAACCACCAATGTTAGCTCTTCTTTGCAGCCTAGTGCAACCACTACTAACACATCTGTACCTTCTAGCTCGGAAGGCGTGCTTCCAGGTAATGTACAAGTAGGCACCCTTCCCCCTAGCAACTCCCTAGAAAGTGGCCGCAGTCGGAGCCTTTCCCAGCAGAGCAGCATGGAGATTGACCCGGTCTCGGAGACCCAGGTGGACGAAATTGAACAAAGTACGCTGCAGCCGCCGTCGCCACAGCAGCTGCAGCAGCAGGGTTATACCACCGAAGGGGTCAAGGCCGCCCTGGCACAGATGCTCGCAAGCCAGATGATGACGGCGACAAGCTCGGCTACAACGAGTGGCTCGGCTGCAACGAGTCAAAAAGAAACACAAGACCAGAGCTCAAGCAGTGATACCGTCAGCAGCACTGTCTCCGAGCACAGCTCTCACCAGGACTCTGCGAGTGTGGCTGCGACTGCACAGCCTGAACGAAACACCAACTACCAGGCCGAACAAGCTCTGGATGACATGAATGGCCAAGATTCTTCAAGCAACGAGCCACCCAAAGAGTCCTTACGCAGCAAAGTTCAGAAATATTTCAACCAGTATAAGCAAGATGTCCCGCAACAAGCTGTCGCTCCAACCCAAAGAGGGAGAGGGGGAGGGTTCCGTGGGCGGGGAAGGGGAGGGAGGGGGCAGAGGATGCAAGGAGGGCAGCAGAGAGGTAAAGGGTATGGCTATCAAGGCCATTTCTGAAAAGCAAAATTGAGTGTGAAATGTAAAAAAAGACCGTTATAGGGAGGACCAAGTCATTTGTGCTGACCACATGCTTTCTATCTGTGCATTATATCACTTATTTTAAGAATTTCACTGCTTGATTCCCATAAATCAAAAACATATTTAATAAAAAGATAAACGTACTTCAGTATTTCACAGGGATGCACCAATGAACAGGAAAGCAAATATGAGCCAAGTGAATTCAAATCTTCTTCAAAATCTGTTGATGGAAATACCTCCCGTGTCTGAAGTAACACATTGGAGTATATTTCAATTGAAATCGAAACCCACAGCAACATTTCCTGTATATATTGCTACAGATTACCAGTTGTATTCTGATGGTTCAAGTTCTGAACGGGCATTCAATTTATGTTACAGAGCAACTTGCCAAGAGAGATGTATTTTGTTCACTGAGAGAATGGAACTTTAGCAGATTCCAGATGTCTGTCAATATTTGACAAGAAAATGAGTAACTTTTTTTGTGCTAATGGATAATTTGTTCACTGGGATTCTTGAGATAAAAATTGAGCAGCTCTGCCATGAATAATGAAAGCTCTCTCCAAAAAAACTATCAAAATGATCACAGCAAGTTCTACAAATTTTAGTACGAATAGCATTGCAATAATGTATATGTGATGACATTGTGTCTTATTTCAAGATAGTGATATATTCTCACTGTTTTCAATACCATTGGTTGGACCTGTATACCGAGAAAATTTAGATGAAAAAATTCAAACAAAATTTATGTTGATGTTCCTGGTGCTAATGACTTCTTGAATATAAAAGTTCAAAGTGTTACAACAACCCCTAAAACTACATAAAAAACCAACCTAACAACTTTTGACCGGTGATAATGATGAGCCATCAAACTTAAGTGGTGCATTATTGTTGCTACTCACAGGCAGAGGAGTGTTTTGTGTTCAAAGAAGTGAATTTGTGTGGTAATCAACAAAAGAATGCTTGCCCTGGTTTGAGAAAATTCAGTGTATTTTCAAAGTTCCAGTGGTTGTTGGCTGTGCTTTTATTATGAATTAAAATAGAGGCGGTTTACCTTTTTGATAGCTTGTTGTATGCAAATGTCTCACGTAGCTATCGACAGAGTTGTATTATTTTTTTTTGCCAAGTGTAATATTGTGACGAAAGATAAGAAGATGTATGTTGTCAGCATGGCAGCCATAGCTTCAAAATAGTGCTTTCAATAGAGCAGGGAGGTAACATGTAAAGAGGCAAAGAAAAAAATTGCTTGCTCAGATAAATATTGTTATTTGAAGCTATTATGTTTATGTGAATATAATGATGCCTCCACAAATGTCTCTCAATTTTTTATTTTAAATTTCTAATGTGCAGCATGTCACAGATTTCCCTTTGTTCTGCAGAAAATTCCATTCCATCAAAAAAGATAAAAAAAAGTACTTTTTTTGGTCTGAGGCAATGTGTTATTTGAAGACTGTGATTTGAAATATAATGACATTTCACCATGGAGACAGCAGTCTTGACCTGAGCAAATTTCTAACTGCCAAATAGAATATATTTTGCGAAATATGGATGAATTATAAGAGATGGTGTATTTTGATTTGTAATGGTTTCTGTAGCTGTGTAATCTTGTATTGCTGTTGTCATCTTTTGCTGTAAATATTCACGTACAGGTCACAAAAACAGACTCATGGTTTTCTCGAAAGACTACATTATTGTATTTCATGTGTCTTATATATAATAATAGGCATATTTTGAATTCTGTTGCTCTTCACAAACCGGGCTCTTTCGTATTGGATTTTGCCAATTCTTCGGTAAGTTTTCATGTGGTGGTATATCCTCCCTCAAAAAAAACACTGAAACCTTGAAATGGTTGTAAAGAAAATCAACATTCCAAATATGAAGTAAAATTGGAGTCGCAATGACAGTCTCTTTCCAGTCTATTTCCTTTGCACTCGATAAAACACTACTTTGTGGCCGATCTGATTACGGCGTCGGATTTCTTCACGTGTTGTTGCACCCATGCAGTTACAAAAATATTGCCCATACATACAAGGGCCCATTCTCTTTGCAACAGAAAAAACCGTGAAAACAAATAATGCATTTCTGTTCGAGAAAATCCATGCAGGGACAATACTTGTGAAAAATGTACCATTATTCATTTCTGCCATTGTAACTTTACAGATTAGTTCTCCACTGTCAGTGTTTGTTTCACTGTCACCATGTACCTTTCATTCACGATCAGTCAACTGTGCATCTGTAATTTTGTCTTTCTTAGTTCTCATTTGTAACACTGACCGTGACACATGTTTTTTTATACTTAAAGGGAACTTTTACATCAGTTTTGCTTATAGTACTGGACTGCTGTTTCTTTCTTTCTCTTCTCAACTCTGGCATATGTCAATGTTGCTTTTTTTTTTTTAAAAAGTAAACAAACAGTTGTATCTCTGAAATCACATGTGTTCTGTCAACAACTTTTCCGCATGCATTGTGAGCCTGGGTGCCTTTATCGTTCAATATTTTTACAGTCACATGCAAACACCCGTCCATTCATCCCTGTGGAAGAAGCAGACCCTGACACAATTGTCCCACAACACACCAGTTGTCCCAACAATTATTGTGTGTGCTAGATACTACTTTTCACCAAAATTTGTGCTGGAAGAGAAAGAGATTCATCAGTGGAAGATGGAAATAAAAAAATTACTCCCAAAATTGCTGAGGAAGGTGTAGTGAATGCAGATAAATAAAAGGCTGTGATGGGTCTTCAGCCGTTGGATATATCGCTCTTGTTTGGCTGTTCCATCCAACGTTGACGATGGGGGTGTCAAAACACGGTAAGTGATGCTACAGTGATGATTTGCTTAAGCTGCCATTACACTAACACCACACCCTCCCTCTGTAGAACAGTGATATAACTATACAGAGCAAAACATTTTCAAATGGTATATTATAGTATCATGGCCATAAAACATGTTCATTTAGAAAATTAAAAAACTGGACAAATATGGACCGATAATGCTTATAGGTATAGTATGAGAAAATAAATCTATGTGAGATGGCCTTTTTAAATCCATAATATTTCAAAGTTTAGAAACTCCTACTTGGTCATTAGAAAATTCTCATCATTATGTAGTTCAGAGTAACAGTAACTCTAACACAAGTCCTTGTCTGATTTTGAGGTACCTTGTAAGGCTATTAAACTGCTTTTGAAGAAAAGTTTTTGTGGTGGTAGTCTTCCATCAATCATAATACTTCAGTATGTTTTTGTAGAGACTAGGCTAAAGAATGCTACCTTGTTAAATTATGTTCTTTCAAACTGTATCCTGGTGCAAGAGTATCCACACTGGGCAGAATTGGTGATGCCTTTCCTTTGAGCAGTGCGGGAGTCGAGTGATACAGCGCCCTCTTGTGGCCAATTTGAAAAACTTTGTGCTACCAGATGTGATTTGTAATGATGACATAGCAAGTTGGCGGAATTTTGAAGCATTCTTTTGTACTTGCCATTGAAAATATCTTCAATTAGAGCTAGGGCATTCTACAGTCTAGAAGAATCCTCTTCTTATATTTTTAATCAAGTCTTTTGATGTTTGAATACTTCCAGAAGTAGAGTACCAGCTTTGTCAGTATTGCAAAGCCTACAGTAGTCGACCTCAGAAACTTTAAACACAGTGTAGGTTTGGCTTGATTTCCAGTGTAAATTTGAAAATTATACGAGGAAGTGGTAAAAATTTAATTATCATTTAAATATACAGTACAAGAATACATAGTTACGGCGGTTCAGGTCTACACGTTTCATTTTCAGTGTTTTTGGAAGCTCCAGAAGGTTCAAAGTGCTGTGATGACCATTTACAACTGTTGATTGCTAGGGGCTCATAGGCTTAACCAAGAACTTTGACAAAAAAACTTGTGAATTACATATATTTTATGAAGACCACTTTGAGATGAAGGTAGTCACATAATCAGCTCGGTATTTCTGTTTGTCACTTAGTCATGAGTTGCGGTTAATGATAAAGAAATTCAGGAAATTCAAAGTTTGAGAGCCAAGTTGCATCAGAGGTCATGATTTTGAAAGAGTAAATTATAGTAAATGAAACTGGTAGGGTTATAATTTTCTAAATTATATCAGCTATTTTTTAAGATTGAGTATTTTGAACTGGTTAAATTTTAGTCTTCAGTTAAGTTCCGGGCCTTGCCAAAATGATAGTTGAAAAAAACCAACCCTTTTAGGTGTGTTTTGTTTGAGCTTGTGGCTCTCACTCTTGGGAGGGTTAAAGGCCTCGCAGTCAATTGGAAATGAAAAATGGTCGAGGGAAAAAAAAGGCATTCTTGTAGTAATGACGCATGAACTCACAGTCCAGTGCCCAACGGTAAAGACGGTGAATGGGTCCAATTGTCCTCACTGTGTGGCAACTGTTTATGCAGCAACATTGTCAGGAGTTGTACACCGTTCCACATACAGCTTCAGGGTTTTAGCTTGACGTACATAAGAACACTCAAAACCCTTTTAAAACACTTTACCAATGGCCATATTGTAAAGGCCAGGCCTTGAATTTTGGTTGTATATACAACTTGTTCAGCATTCTGCTCCTAATGGAAGTCCAGTATCAATAAACATAAAGACAATTAATCAGGCTATATGAGTTGAAGGACCCTGTTTTCCTATGTGTACTCGTGCATTAAAAGAAACAAAGTCAAAACACCAATCACTTCAGAAAAAGTTACTCCAGGCATTAAGCATAACAAGATGATAAAGTTCAGTCAATATGGCATCCAATTGTTTCTGTGCGACTTGCTGCTCTGAGCACATGGCCATCTGTCAACCACTGAGTTGTTGGGGCCAGATGTGATAGTCTGGTAGAATTGGTAATATATACGATTCAATTCAACCACCTGCAGACATTAAGACAACATTTCCATAATTTCATCTGTTCTTGGCCTGTGAAATCTAAAAATATAGATGTTGCCACAGTCAATCTTGGCTATGTAATTGACCATTCAAAACTGCATTGTTGAAGAGAAGCAGAGCTAAACAAACATTTAATCCAAAGGAATTCCACATCATTGCAAGATGCAAGAAACAGACAATGCAAGGCTAAAACTGTAGCCCATAGTGCAATATTTTGAACTTTTAACTGGCAGTATACGTTTTTTAGCTTAATTTAGACTCATGAAAATTGCCAGGGTGAGAGGCGTGCTATGCATTATTTAACTTCTTGGCAACAAATAACTGTGAATTGGTCAATTCATTCTTAATCAGGACCGAGGCTTAAACCATGGTACTTTTAAAGAGCAGGTTGTTGGATCAGCCTTGTGTAAAAGCAAATTAACCATCTTGATAAAAATTTGAATAGAAAACAAGACTGACATCATGTAAATACTCAATGTCAATAAAAAGTAATATAAGAACAAAGGATTGAGAATTGCCCCTTTAAGCTGAAGGCGCAGTACTGAGACTGTCCACTGCAGCTTAATAGTTTCTCACTTTCATGCATGGGTTCTACTTTACCACAAACAGGCTGGTCCCTAGGTCTCACAAAGATTGGTTTTGTATTTTGTTGCTGCACATAAATAAACAACATGCTTCACCTTTTGACCAGATCCTAGTGGTCCTGTGAAGCGCTATTTGCCAATTTCATAGGTATTGACTTAATGTGAGATAATAGGTATTGGCATCTTTTCGTCTTTTCAAATCCTCTGAAATATTAATGCAGTAAATTAACCTTCTTACCCACCTTGAAAAAAAAAACCAATCCCCTTTAGATAAAAGCAACATGTAGATTATACAGTAGTCTCGGCAATAAAAACCTGTTTAGTTTCCCTTTTGAGCCACACAGTAAGCCATGATAGACCAGCCCTCCTTGAAGTAAAATGGTGTCAATATTCAAGCCACCACACTGGCAAGGAAGCTTTTCTGCAGCTGAAATGCATGGCAAGGTGTTCAGAAGTTGAAATTTGTACTGCCAAATTTTTGCTTGACAGTAGTTAGGGACACTTTCAGAGGAAGTAAAATGCTGGGTTCAAATACAGTACTTGGCATCTAAACAAAATAATCTATTTGTGGAGTTGAAATTCAGTCAAGCAGTGAGGTCCTGATCATCTACAAATTCCCTGATCTCAATTTGGGTTGACACAAAACGTAGAAACTCTAGGTTTTCTTTCATCTACGGCGAACTTATGCAATACTTGAGCGTCAGACTGTTCTCATAAATTTTTCCATGGCTAAATGAAGAATACAGTCGCTGCTCTGTGATAAAGTCTTTGTGGTAACATGCATGACAATATTGGAAACTCCATGCGGATTCATTAACCCTTGTCCTGCCAGACCCGTGACTTCCCAATTGCCAAGTCGGTGGAAAGCGATATTTTCATCTACTTGACATGGTATATTATGTTCACAGTGTCTGTTATCCAATGGCCTTCAAATGTTTAAGTCTTTGTTAAAATACAACATATTAAACATTTTATGCCTCATTGGTTTTACCTTTCTTGACCTGATGGTGACATTGGAACATAACAGGATAAGGGTTCACTGAAAACTCGCCAAAAGAATTATTATAGTTGTGAATCTCACCCAAACACCCCTGTCAGAATAGCAACAGAGGATATCTTGATGATGTTACATTATCAAGTTCAAGATTACAGAAGAGATTCTCCCAATTTGCACAAATGAAAAAACCTGGATTAAACTGCAGAGTTGCTCATGCAATTTCAAAATTTTAAATCTTGGTTAGGTCCTTACAAACCATCAGGGTTTCCTTGAATGATAGAGCTTAAAAAAAGCATATGCTTGATAATTTGAAATGAAAATACAGGCATTTCCATTTTAAAATATCCAAAGTTATGGGCAGGGAAATTCATGAGTGGATGGTCAGGAATTGAGAATGGGTTGCATCCATGCTGCTCCTTCACATGAAAACAAAGTATTTCAAGTGATACAAAAATAACACTTCATGAACATTTTTCAAAGAGATGAGAAAAATGCCATTAGCTGAATGTCTCATTCTCCAATTTTGGGTCTTGCATTCATAAGTGACTGTACACACTCCCAGTTAACATGAAAATCGCTTCGGGTAATCGCTGCATCATTGTGAACGGAATCTGTTTTCAAACACTACATCCTGACATTTGAAAAAGGTACATGACAAATCAAACCATACATGAACGTTGTGTAGTTTTAAGTTCAACGTCACACATTGGCGAACAACCAATTTAAAAGTTTCAAATGAAACCCCCCTAAACGGCAGTGAATGACAAATCTATACACACATGCGAGCTTCACTCTTTGCCATTCATGACAAAATTTTCAACCCAGCTGAACCTTGAAAATCTACAATACATAAAAATGTTGAGCTTTTCTTCATATCTGCAAATAATACACACATATCCAAAATCTAACTTTCCATCCGCTAATTTTGTGCTAAAGTACACTCAATAATTTCAGTCTCCAAAGTGGCAAAGCATCTCAGAATCTAGTGCAAGAGCTAGAGAAGTTCTCTCATAATAAGAACCTGGTCTAGATTGGTAGCATGGTTATGATGTGCTACAGCTTACTGACCTTTTCAATGAAAGGTTTGGTATCTCTTTACTGTTGCTAGCTCATAGAGTGGGTGGAAACATGTATAAGAAAATGGGGGTGATAAGGTAGCACAGCATATCTGCATATTTCATTACATTTTACATACATTTATAAACCACATACAGAGCCCGTCTTTCCGGAGAGAATTTTTGTAATAATTCCACTTCAAAATCACACTGGTTTCATCATAACTGACGTTTTCTTTGCTGATTAGACCAGCCCCATGTAACAAAACTCAATGTCAAGTTCAATATTCCAATTTATTGAAAGAAGGATACAATGTACTGTAAATATGGAATGTGGCTGTCAATTCTTACAGAATCTACTCAAATGAAATGCCAGATGACATCAGATTTAATGACCTCGTTGTATATTAAAATGTAGTTACAGTTTAAGTGTACATCAAATTCATTGATAGAAAAATTACTGAAGTGACGGTAAAAATTATTTAAAATCTTGAAAACTCAGTCAAAATCTGTTTGTCACAATATGACGATATGAATTTCTGATAAGTTAAAAAGAAAACGGTCGAAGACCTCTTCATGTTAATCAGAGAAAATTCAGCAATATTTCTACATTCCACTTGCCAGTTAAAATCTCGTGCGAAAATTTCTGTTCTTACTTCCGTTAAACATCCCACATAGATTCAGTACTCTATATACATACATCATTACTTACAAAGGGAGTGCAGATATCATTGATACTAACTTTATAGACAGCTCTACATTTAAAAAAAAATAATTTTCTCACTTTTGTAATTAATTTTGTCATAAAAATGTCAAATATGAAGGTCTCCCTTCTTTCTATGCACTTCAGAGATTTGAGTCTACAGCTTTGTACATTCAGGATCAGTCGACCTCTGGACTTCCCATGGCATACAGGAAGTTTAGTGCCCCATAATGCCTTTCTGCAATTTTGAGTTCAGAGGTCAACTACCACCAATTATTAATGAAAAATTCACAGTACACTTATAATGATAAAAACTTAGCAAAATCCAAAACAACTATATCTGTTAATGTGCTCATTTGCAAGCTATAATGATACTTCTTGAAGAAATAACAGCGTTTGTGAGGATAGGTTCAAAAACATGACTTTCACTGCCCTTGAGCTTGGTTGAAATGTATCTCACTGCATAGAATCAAAATTTAATTCTCTATCATGCACTGTAGAAGCTACCATTGTAAACACCCACTAAACACGCCAATTCTAGCTTGCCATATATTTGGTTTACATTTTCTCAGGATCTGACATTATTCTTGCTAAAGTATAGAGTATCCACTTTTTGCATGGACTGCATGGGAAAAATTGGCAGTGGCTCTGATGTATAGAATAAGCTGGCACACATTTACCTCATGCAATGTTTAAAAAATAAACTAATAAAAATAATTTTTCGAATTTTGTGGAATGTTCCTGTTTGTTTAAAAAAGTAACATTGAGACTAAAATACTGATTATGTACGAGATACTTAACAGTATCGTTGAAGATGTGTTGATTCTCAAGACTGCATTGGCTGCAATAAAAGTGAACATCACCTTAACCCTTTCACCCCCAGTTCCCTGTGTACAGGTCCAACTTTACCATAGAAAACAATGGATTTGGGACAAACCATGACTGACAATACTTCCATGTTCTACTTTGTAATAATGCCACTGGTGCTCATTTCAGGTTTATGGTGATGCTACGATGACAAACACTTTATGAAGTTTCTTTTTGATAACGTCTTGATGTGCATCGACAACCAGGTAAGATTGTCAATTCTTCGTCACTTTCTCGTCAGTGTACTGAATCCCGTATGGTTTGGTTTGTCACACTATTGTCCCTCTCCCATTACAACAGACTTTAACATGAGGATTATACTAGCACTTCGAGAGACATGGTCCGACACTGACCATGGGTGGTGCAACTCCATCGGTGCTACCTCTGACCATCGACGCTGATTGGTGTCATTCCTTCCCATGGATCTTTCACCATAGACTCTCTGTAGTAGTGTGTGCCAATGTCAGCTTTGTTATTGTACTGATGTTGAAGGTGGTGATGGTGGTGGTGGTGTTTGCCCTGACAAGATAATCAGTCATTGTTAATTTGTGAGTTTACCCCTCGTACCATCATTACAAGTACTAGAAATTACTAACAAAAGAGGCAATTCGAAAATGTCCGTTGCAAAGATCATTTTATCTTACCCTATGTGAATGTCGCCCTCTGTGTCCACCGCCTCGATATGGTTTGGAGTGGTGGTGCCCTCTGTAATTTGGGGAATCGTAGCGGGGGAAACGATTCGAATGAGGTCCGCTTGATTGTGATCGCTGGTTGAACTGTGGTTGGTGGTGGTGGTAGCCACGTTGTTGAGGACTGTATCCACGAGGTGAATGTTGACGGAAAGGGCTGTCAAGTAGAAGTATATGAGTATTGTAAGAACTTGGGAATTGAAAACTATCAATATTGGATTATTGTCTCTTACAATTAAATGTTTATGTAAATCAAGGAGTTAGCTCCTTCTTTGCGTAACCTGTTCTGAAATTCTACATACCACAACAACTACAGAAACAAGTATATCCCCTGAAACCCTTTCACAGGTTAACAGCCAGACTTTCGTGCCATCTTCTTTTCAAACAGATTGGTGAACCCATGCATACAGAAACTGTTAAGAACGCTGGTGGCATGCAACATGATTTTTGCAAATTTGATTGCCTAATGCACACGAATATACTATTGTTCAAGTTATTCAAAAGAGGCCAAAATTTCGCTGACACTACAAGTACTGGTACATGCACTAGCATATAGCATGTGCAGTGACTTTCCTTCGACATTTTTTAACAATCTCGTGGTTCTCACTGACTTGCACGAGCATCTTTTGGAAGGTGCTGGTAATGTATGTCACACTATGATATCGAAAATATCTGCACGTCAAGCTGACTCAGTCATCATCCATGAATCATGACGATATCTCCAATGGTTAGTTGTACATGTCCAAGGAATTAAAATACTGTACTCACCTATTTTGAGGACGCCACGGAGGGCTAGGGCTTCCGAACCTTGGACCAGGTGGCGGTGGTTGAGGGCGATGAAATCTGTTCGACTGTTGATTTGAATGACCCGAATACATTTTCTCTATCACGACACTTCTTTTAGGTTACTTTCGAGCACGTTTTCCTCAGCATAACAAAGCTTGAGTCCAACACGAAGCCACACGTACAAAAGCTTCTGAAGGTTTGACACCGATCGTTCACTTCCGGGTCAGTAGTCCTCACAATTTTCGATGACGTTATACACATAAACTGTTTAAAGCGTAGTGAGGTTAGAAGGTTAGGGGTTAACCGGAGGGTCGCGCCCAAGCTGATACGGAACAGGAAACAAAGCTTCCACTGCCAATATTATATCATTTTCTGTCTCTTATCATTTTAATTAAATATAAGCGAAAAACTTTAGGCAAGATGAAACTGTGATTGACAACTGAGTGCGCCAGCTCCAGCAGTGGTGGTGAACGAAGAAAGAATCTTTTCTGTACAGTCGAAACTCAAAACTGTTGAAATCAGCCTGGACTGTCCGACACAAAACGCAGTACGACCCTCTTCCAGGAAGTTGAGGAACCGGTGAGTGTAACCGACTGTAAAGTCAGACTATTGGTACTGAATGCATGCCATACACATGTGATGTACAATTATAATATCACAGGAAACTCAGGAACCATCTGTTTGGCAATGTTAAGTTTGTTGTAATTTATAGTGACACTAAATTGTCTTTATCTTTTTCTTTATGTTTGTTGTTGTTTCGATATTGTTTTTGATTTAAATTTTAAGTACATATGTAAGAGTAGCATTAGCAGAAATTCTCTAACATCATCACCATTTTATTAGGTACCATAACTGCTCTCTCATATATATATATATATATATATATATATATATATATATATATACAGCGTTGGAAACTACCGCCCGTCCTCCCGTCCGAGACGGGTAACTTTTCAGTCGGACGGGAGGAAAATTGTACTTCAACGTCCGTGTGTCGGGCTCTCGATAGTAGCCCATACGGCATACCCAGTAATCTCATCGATCAGCTGCTTCTAGATGTTGTGTAAAATAAACGAAATGTAGTATACCAATACGTCCGACTTTGACGCGCTTATGCTACTGAAACTGTGCAACTGTGTGACGCCAGAACGCAATGCAAGCGAGACATGCAAACACGGGTAACAGGAAGTCACTCATACTAGAAAATCTCACACTAAGCGAGATTTGCGCGATATCAGCCAGTGCACATGCGTCCTCCAGCACAAGTACAAGTACAACAACGGCACGGGTTTGCGTTACGTAAACACAATGTTGAGTCGATTCCTTGGCATAGAACCTCCCCAAAAGAAAAATAAAGACACCGGTGCAAGTAAGAAGGAAGCCAACAATGCGTACGATAGACGAAATGGAAAAGGAAAGTCGTCGCGTCTTGGAAGACAGAGTTTGCATAATGGTTTTTTGTTTTTTGAAAAGTTACCAGTCCTGATGTCTGGCAAATTGTTGGCCAGTTTCCACACTAATATTATACAGATGTCCTCGTGGGAAATTGCAGTGATTGATTCTTAATTGGGCGTTTATTGAAAAACATTACCATTAAATTAAGTAATAAAATCAAGTAATAATATCTGTTAAAGATTACTCTAGTAATATTCTCTTTACTAGTTATTCTAACCTCTAACATAAGCAAGTGATATCATCTTTGTATATCAGAAAAACTGTTAGACAAATGCCACCAAAACAAATATTATGTATCAAATTTCAACAGCACCAAGAAAGTAGGTCTATTGATCCAAGCTACTGCCAGAGGGACTCAGCTTGCTTTGTGCAAAAATATTGAGAGGGAAAATGGCCAATTTTTCCATTGATTGTCTGGCCCTTACCACTGCATTAGGCCCCCCCCCCCCCCCCAAAAAAAGAAATGTTTCTGGTCAGGTCTTTCTTTAAAAAATGGTGCGGCGACGCTCATTTTATTTTTTTTTTTATTTTCATTTTTTTTCCCTCAAGGGAGGGAGGAGGGTCAGTTTTATAGTTGTATCAATATAGTCACATATATATATATACTTTTCATGCTGTCACTGATCATGCCCCCAAAGAATTTTCCCTTTTTTTTCTTCAGCCATTTTGGTTTGGTGTCAGCCACGGCCGCCGGCCACAAACAGAAAAAAAAGGGTGACGCGCTGTTGTTCAAGTGACGCACGCGCTGACCAGAAACATTTCTTTTTTGGGGGGGCCTTATATGTAATTTTTTCCGGCATCTAGCTCATGAAAAGAAGATAATGTAAAAAGGTGATGGATTGTATTATGTAAAACTTGCTCTCTTCTTGAAGAGTACAGGTTTAACCCTCAAGTGGCTCCAACCAACCCACGTAGCTATCTTATTACATAGGAGATTGTTTACTATTTTTCTCCCACTGTGTTAATTGTTCACTTTTACAGTTTCAATGTATTTTGATGTACAATACCATGCTATCTGATAGTATGTGTCAAGTACAATAAAGATTAGTTGATTGATTGATTGAATAAAACATTTAAAAATGAGAATAAGATGTAATGATGAAGAGAGATTATCACATTAACTATGCCACAAAGATGAGATTGTTAATGTGCCTTTGATATATTTGTCAATGGTTTCCACTGATGCAGGAAAATTGCTTTCTCAGCAGTTGATTAATATTTTATCCTCTTTACTGCCAACAGCAAGGTAGGCAGGCAATGCTCATCTCATTCCCATTCCTGGCTGTCTGTTTGGTTGTGTGTTTGACTAGTCATCTTTTCCTGTGCACTTTTTTCCAGATAATGTTCAAAATAAAGTTTGTTTCAAGAAATCATTTTCGCATAATATTTGGTGATGTAATTAAATTTTTGCAGGTTTGAAAAGTGTCAAATTGGGAGTTTTGACTAGAAAAGGTAATAACTCTTACTTGACGTTTAGTTAAAAGGAAAGGCTGTATGTTGTATTTGGAATGGAAAAAAGTATTTGAAACTAAACCTTTGGTTTCACACCAATAATTACACGCTGATCAACAGCCATTTACATTGGGCGCACAAACAACTCCAGACATAGTACTTCACATACTTCCTGCATTATCATTGTCTCTACAGTAACATAGATTAATTAATGAGCCCAGAATATCACAAATTGCGACTCGTCGTACTGATTAACTGTTCAGTGGAAATGAGCTTACAGCATTCACTCTAATTACAAAGATGAACTAGACTGACAGTTGCCGATATATAAGGAGAATTTCTACAAAGAGCTCACATACGAATCATAAGACTACATCGACAATTTGCGTTGGAGGAGACGTTTTCATAATTCTTACTTTGTCTATCAAATCCAGATCATTTAGTTGGTATTTTTCATTATGTGTTTTTTTATGATTTTTGTTGTGTCCATAATGTGAGCTATGTTTGTCATAAATACTGTATTTTTCTTTGCATAGCAGCAAAGTTATAGTTTTCATTGTATAGGCAATCTTTCTGCCGCAAACTGTGCATGTGTAACGAGGAGCTGACTTCCATTGATAATGATAGTGTCACAGTCAATTTCTATTTGAACCATATTCCATTTTGTTCCAGGTAGGTTCAAACTCTTCCCCTTAAACACCTTTGCATATAGATCCAATCAGACCATTGAAAACCATTTGGCTATTATACAAAATTTGGCAATAAACCGGGTCAACACCAACAGTCTGGCAGTTTGTCAGCTTTGTATGTAGTCTGCAGACATACTTGTTTGAAAGACTGAAATTTGACTTTCCTTGCAGGTTGATGCTGTGACCATACCCGTTGAATATTTCCAACTGACAATATGGCTGAATTTTTGAAGTTGCTGATCAGCCTCTCGGAGAAAGCTGCCAATCTTGCCAGAGTCATCCGATCTGAACATGCTCTCTTTGAGTTGTTGGTGGAAGAAAAAACCGGTGATGCAAAGAACAAGAGATTTGTGCAGGACTTCAAGACGTTGGCTGATGTGCTGATTCAAGAAATGATCAAGCATGATGTCTCAGAAAAAGTAAGTGTTTCTTCATTGTAATCTTTCTCATCACAAAATGATAATGAGTCTAAGAGATATGGAAATGTTCTCTTATTGAAATTTAAAAGCATTTTCACCATTTTTATTGCAAATAATCTAATTATCATTGACTTTTGAAATGTTTCATGTTGATTTATTATTTTGGCAGGATTTACTAGACTTGCCCGGGTCATATTTGGCAAGTATGTCACACCTTTGTTCTCTTGTCAGATACTGAAATACCCACTTTTTCATTGAAAAGAAATTTAAAATATTCAGTTTTGTTACTTCCCGTTTTTGAGAATCAAAACCTACTAGAAGTTATTAAAAATAGCACTGATGGCAATTTGTGACTAAATATAGCATCCCCTGCGTGATAATCGGGTCCTGCCAAATCAGATTCAGGTAAATATGCCTGTTCAAATGTATTTATTTTCTCTTACTGTTTATGGTCAAATCCCTTCACATTTGATTCCATGGCTTTCATTATAGTATTAAACTTGCTGGTAACGAAGGCACACTTTTGTTTAACATGTATGTGTAATTTTCCACGGTCTTATAAAAATTGAGAAAAATATTAATTTTTGCATGTTTATTTATTTATTGAATTATTTATTTGGAAATCCCATGGGATCAAGTCTCATTTACCAGTTCCTGAAAAAAAAAAAATCAAAATTTTAAAGAAAACACTGCGTTAACATTAACAGAACAAAAACAAAACAAAGAGCAACAAAGCAAAGAAAAATGTTTAAAAATCATAGAAAAGGAAAGAAAAGCAAACAAATTAACAAGAACAGCTATCAAAATATCACATGTCAAATGTCAGTCTGAAACACATCACTGAAAATATTAATTGTTTGATTTGGAGAGGTGTTTGGTTTATAGAGGTCCTTTTAACATAGAGCTCTATTGGAATGGGCCCGGGAAAAGGGTTCAGTTTAGACAGGTTTCCAGTTCAGACAGGGTTCGGTTTAGACAGGTTTCACTGTATTATGATCGTTATGAAACATTTCATTAAATTATTCAAACATCTGTTGATTTGAGCAAATTTTAAAACATTGATGCGGCAACAGGGTGGTTTGAAAGTAGGACAGGTGTACAAAATTTTACCAGGTGCATTAATGGAGAGCTTTGATAAAACATCTGATAAGTCAATATAAAACACAGTTGCACATTTATATATATTTAAAATATCACTTCCAGATAAAAGAGTATATTAATGATAGGACTGCAATATCTTGGAATAAGCCCTTTTCTTGGAATACCTCCTTACCTGCAAGGATTCTGCTTTGTAAAATTAACCTCACCCCACTGTTTCATTGGAGAGAGTTTCCAAAGTTGTCTATAAAAATTGAGGTGAAAAACATCCTGGTCTGATCACAAACCAGCCCCATGATTGATTCACACACACTGTCACTGACACTGAAAGCACTACCAAATCAGTTAACATTTGCTTTATCTGCAATGTTTATTCACATTCAAACATTTGTGACATTGTTTCCCCACAGTTCCCAGAGATGAAGGAACACATCTACGGTGAAGAAAGCAACCTGTTTACCAACACCCTCGGTGAATCCATCGCAGTGGGTGTGCAGAGCACCCAGGAAGAGACCGCACAGCTGCTGGGAAAAGTGCTGGATGGCAACACTGCCGCTGCCAACATACTGGCCAAAGTCATCCACCAAGAACTTGATGAAGTGAAAGACGAGAAGGTTGACAAGTTAGTTCTTGAACTTGACATGGAAAACTTTGCAATCTGGATTGATCCTATAGGTAATGTCCCATTTCTGTCAGTTATTCTGGATGTTCAATATTGTCCAGCTGTTTATTACGTGCATCGTGCCCAATCTTTGAATCTTTTTCACATTTCCTCTGCTTAGTCTTATTCTAAGACATATATGCAAAATATTATTCAGTCAAAAGAACACCAATACAGGCATGTGATATAGGTATAGAGGGCACATTGATACAAGCAGAAATTGAGCACTTTGTGAACCGTCCCACCCCAATTTTATACTTCCCGTAAACAGGGACCTAAATCACTGTCAGTAACAATGAGTTCAGACCAAACCATAGTGATGAAAGTTTAAAAAGCAACTTAAGTGAAGCTGAGGCTTGATTACAGTTTAAAATCGGATCCCCTTGATCATATCGAGATGAAGATTATACAATGCACTACACTTAATGTTCTTTCTCAGGTTATGTTCCACCATAGGAGCTGACGGTGATTTATCCTATCTCAATTTGGACCATGTGTACTGAGTATAAAATGTTAATATAATCACTCCAAGCGCCAATTATTTCTTGTCATTGTAATATCAACCATGAGTATAATCAAAATCTGTCTCTCACTTGAATCGGACAATGGCCCTAAACAGCCAGTAGAAGGAATTGCTTCTAGATTACTGCAGCTCAGCATTACGTCTGCTTCTTTTCAAAGGATATGCTGAGATTATAGACTTTGTTACATGATCCAGTTGTTGCTATGGTGACTAGGTTCTTATACGAGCCATCCCAAAATTATCTTTCTGTTGAAGAGTCCTATTTATCTTCAGTCTCTTGTTTCACATGCAAGCAAATCAGATTAGTTCTCCTGTATGGCAATTAGTAGAGAGTGGAACAGTGGTTTCCATGGCGATCAAACTATCATGCAAAACAACTTTGAAAGCCAGATTAAGTAATATAACCTTTTCATTCAATTTTAGTCATTAAAAGTGCTCAGACTATTGACCATGAAGAGTTTTTTAGGCCAACAATTATGACAACAATAAGAAATGGCTGGTTCACATTGTTCTTCATTTTATTTGTTATGAAATATCAATTACAAATGTCGCAGAAAGACAATGTCAGAAATATTAAACTTTCCATGCAATACACTTGATATCGTCTTTTTGCAATCTTGTTCATCCATGTTTGGATATAAATGGCGTAAAACTTTACATATACTTAACCAGCGCCCCCAGTGTTAGAAATTTGCATATTTGTACTGTGTCAAAATATTCCATTTCTCTCTTTCTCTTGATTTTACATCCTAGATTCAACATCGGAATACATCAAAGGCATATCAGACAATGTAGCGGAGAATGGCGTCCATAGCTGTGGACTTGAATGTTCAACTGTGCTTATTGGTGTCTATGACAGAAACACTGGTTTACCAGTCATTGGTGTTATCAATCAGCCGTTTGCACAGCTAGATAAAACAACAGCAAAGTATGTCTTCATTCAAATAATGACTATGTGTTATGCATGTATGTATGTACCGGTATGTATGTATGTATGTATGTATGTATGTATGAATGTGTATGCATGTTTGTGGATGTATACAAATAATATATATACACACACTCAAATACTAGTCGCCCTTGGTCATTTTGATATGTCATTGATGCAAATGGTTAATGTCCAAAATTCTCACAAAATCATCTCAAATGAGAATAGGAACAATGAATTGAGAACCAATTTATTTTCAGCCAGACCATGATGCTGTCATGTCTAAAAGATAAATTTGTTTTAAGTTTGGACAAGTGTTGATTATACAATAGATTTACTGATTTTGTAAACAAAAATGTATTAAGGGATTTCCATTTTACGCAATGAAGTATCATCAGTTTTACATTGTTTCAGTGGAAACTTGAATTTTTCATGGCAAGTTTTTCGTTTTGCCAGGATGAACTAGTTTAAAACAAGACAGTATGACCAAAAAACCAGCAGTGATCGGATGAGAGTATCTCTGTTACAAATCTGCAGCAAAAGATGTAGGTTAACACTGTTGTGAAGCTGACAATGGTATTTCCTGTTTTTAGATGGCAGGGAAGACCGATATGGGGAGTATGCTGGAAAGACATCCGGGCCAACTCCTACTCCGATGGCCATGATAGTCAAGAAAGAAAATCTCCCTTAGCTGTAGTATTGAGCTCCAGCGAACAAGAAAACATTAAGTCGGCCGTGGCAGCTGGAGGCAAAGGTAGATACCAATACGCCAGCGGTGCTGGGTACAAAGCGCTCTGTGTCTCTGACAAGCTGGTCGATGCTTACATTCTGTCCAAGGGCACCACCTTTAAGTGGGACTGCTGTGCCCCCCATGCAATCTTAACCTCCATGGGAGGTGGAATCGTGGACCTCAAGAAAGCCATGCAGTGCGGCGACGATGGGGCATGTCTCAACTCTGCAGCGATCCACTACGACAAGCCAGACAGCAACGACTACGAGCCTGGCCAGAAGTGGGCAAACAGTGGAGGTATGATAGCCTATTGGTCTGAAGATGCCGCCAAAGAAATTCTGAAATTACTCCAAACACACAAATTGTAGAAAACAAATAGATTTACATGTACCATATATGCTATCACAGTGTACTATTCCCATATGCAGGCTACTTCATTTACAAGTTTAACTATTTATGCTACTTATTCACAAACTATGTATAGGATTTCTGGTTTCTAACTTCTAGTTACCTAACATAACTTATAATTACTTTATATTATAACTACATATATCATAATCATTTACTCTATTTGTTTTTAAATCTTTGTATTGCGTTTTAAATTTTAATCTGTACTCTAGTTAGATTCTTCACGTGGTCAGTACATCATTTCAAGAACTATAACCCTTGCCATAAGCATCTAAATTATTCTATAGAATCCATCATCAAGCTAATGAAATTTTTTTGTGAAAAACAATTTTAATTTCACTATATTTAGTTGTAAAACATTTTTTTATGAAAAACACTTTGATTTCTGATACATTGGTTTAAGAACAAGTTTTTTCTTTTAAAAACAACTTTAATTTCTGATGATTAGAATTGGTTTTAAGACAAGTTTTTGTCTGCGCTGTAACATATTACAAGGATTTAACTTATCAACATCAGATAGTAAGATTACTCTTTCAGGGAAATCAAAGCCAAAGCCATAAATACCAAAGACAAAGCAAATGTGAAACCATTGAATCTTATAATCACTTTGCAGCAAAGAGTTGCTGAAAATGCCACTGATTTCAGAAAACACAGTAGACATATGCATAGGAAAGCTGGTCTAAGTCAACAAGGGGAAGGGAAACTTAATTCAGCAGAGCGCCCTCTGGAGAGTTTGAAGGTTTGATATGTAATCCTATGGCAAAGCTGGATCAATGCTATCTTTTACATCAGATAAACTTAGTTTTCCACAAAAGAACACTTTCTGGAGCAAATGGATTTCTGGACGTGACATCCGCACTGCACAATAGAGGGCTTTCGCCGGTAAGAGAGAGAACACTCCCTCTTGCATTCCATTGACATCGCCCAAAGCGCTCGCATTTCGTGCACGGTAAACACAATCTAATTACTGACCATTAATGACTTTCTCCACATTCAAAAAGAGTGATGCCAAAAAAAAAAAAGCTTATATTTTTTGTGGGTACCGGTGGGAATTTCACAAAGCCGCCCTCAGAAAGAACATTTTACGGTTGTCATGTTACAAAGGTACATTGCCCGGAGTCAACCCTTTTCATCTTCCCTGAACCTTCTCCAACAATTACTCAACTGTGTTGAGTATTTATTACGTGTCCTACTTTGTAAGTAGGTGACCCAACTGTTAATGGATAAAGAAAAAAGGAAATTGCAAGCCAGACTTACATGAATCCTCATTTACTAACATACACAGTTACTCATATTTACATAACATATATACATATACATAGTCATGCAGCTGTCTGCGACAATCCTATCAAGGGATTATTCCCAAACTCATGAAATTTTTATTGCCGTTGGCAATGTCCAGTAGCTTGCAGACACACAACTAACAAAACAGTAATACTTTTGATGAACTCACCTATGGCTCCCATTTCTCCTCTGTCAGATATTTCTTTTTTAATCTGAAGAAGAAATCCTGCCTTGTGATTGTGAACAACCATTATACTGGTATCTGTCTCCTTGAATGCATTCTCAGTTGATAAATTGTGATTTTAAACATTGAAATTGTGGGTATTGTCCCAGTAAACTTTACTCCTTCTGGTAACGCATGCATTTACGTGTCAAGTGCAAATTTTTATTAAATTGATGTGTGGATTTTTCTGTCACAGAAAATATTTATAATTGTTGACACATTTTTGTGTAATTTAATCACTCAATATTTTAACTTTCTTTTCAGAACAGAAGTCTATATATATCTACTTTAGCAAGTTCTTGATTTTATTTCACACAGATTTGAAAAAATGAAGGACATGCAAATGAAATATTCATAAAGCAAGTGGAAGGTTTTTCCCAATTGTCTTATAATAAACTCAGGCCAATTGTCCATTGCTTAGATATTTTCTGTTTCAAACCACACACTGAGTTTCCAGTGTGCAACATTGTATACCGTGGTAGAATCTATTCGTATTTTTCATTGTACACACAGCTCTCATTGCCAATATTACATTGATAAAGTAAATCAAAGTAGTTACAGGTCAAGTATTCATACAGATTTACGTTGAAATACCGTCGTCAAACTGCCAATTTTTCTTCAAACCGTGCCCAGTTTAGATGCCTCCCATTTGTCGAGGTGTTTTCCTTTTTACAATTTTATGTTATAGCAACGAAGAGTTCTGACAACTGAGAAGGAAAAACTCAATTTACATATTTGGACAAGTCTGCACCATTTGTGCATACCTGGTTGTGTATATACAAGTCTTTCATCACAAACTGTTAGTGACATTCCGTCATCATATTATTCAGGAATTATTACATCAGTGCAGCTGGCTTTCATTTCACTCAGTATCCTTTGTGAAAACTCCCAAAGTACATACATCCCAACTCACATCCTATACACAGCAACATCAAAGACACCATGTTGATACTGCTGTGTACACATGTAAGAACATTTCTGATTGGCTTTTCAATTAATTTGTATTGATGTGTTGAACAGCAGTGACCAATCACTACATTTGATTCAAAGAGGACATGTCCTCAACTCACCGTGCAATAGAATTACTGTAAAATATTCTATTTGTTTTCAACTTATGTTAATAATATCAATTTTTATCATTTGCATCAGAAGCAAATGTCAATCAATATCTCATACATGTATCAAAAAAATACTTTATTCATAAATTATCAGAATATACTTGTTTATCACTTCAGGATAAAAATATAATAATGATGGTTTATTTTGATAATAACATCAAGATTAACTATATCATTGGGTTTGATAATATTATTAATTATATTGATCTTAGTCATTGAATAACGTTTAATGAAATTGAATGAAGGCGGATATGTACGGTATGTATGTGTTGATGTATGTATATAAACAAACATATGTATATAAATACAGATACACACACAAACAGCTCTGTGTGAGATATATATATATATATATATATATATATATATATATATATATATATATATAATATATATATATATATAGATATATATACCTTAATATATATGTTAATATATATATATATATATATATATATATATATATATATATATATATATACCTTAATACATATACATGTTTAGATATATATTTACAAAACGGTGTGTGAGAAATGCGATGACCAAACACATTGTCTATGCTGTCTATACTGATGAACATAGTAGAGAACTTAAAAAAGACACATTTTAATCAAATTCATTATGCAGTTTTTAAATAGCGCACACTACTATATACTGATATCTTAACTAGAATGTAATATATATATTTATGGTTACGTGAATAAATATTATCAATATTTTGTAAGTTACTTTTCATATGAATTGTACCAGTGAATGAAATATTTGTAAACTAGAATTGTAATTGTAAATTTCAAAGCTGAATAAAGTGACAAGCAGAAGAAAACAAATGGTGTGTGGAAAGTTTAGTTCATGATATGGCGCATGTTGATTTGTAATAAACTTTTGGAGTTGAAATGTGACATTTTCAGTAGCCTTGCAGGCTAGGACCAACAAATTTGGATTTGTTATTGTCCACATCACTCTGAGACCTGTGTGCCATTTTTGCTTTTTCATTTTTTTTTGTGTTCAACAAAATCCTCAATGGCAGTGTTCCCCAACGGACATGATCATACCAATGAAATGTTGGACAGGAATCATTTTGCCGTCACAGAAAAAATTACTTTTTTGCGTATGCCATCCAATGCCATGCTACAGTGGATTGATTTGAAAGAAAGGAAAATAGAACCACATCACCGCATTACTGTTACAAAATGGATCAGAAAAGGACCAGAAATAAATATTTTTTTTTTCTTGGCCTGTGAAGGTAATCTTTTTACACCATCACCTCTTGTACTGTGGATGAGTATGCGCAGAAAATTTGTGTAATATTTGAATATTTGACTACAATATTTTATGGATAAGTAACATTCATACAGCTACCCTGCATGTCTTACAGCCTCCATGTCATCTTCCAGTGATCGACTCCTTCATTTTAACAAAATTGTGTTCAGTACTCTCATCATGTGATATATATCCCAACATATCCTTGCTGAGATCACTTTTACTGTGTGCAGATCCCATGTACTGTCATTCAGAACACAAGCCATTTACTCAGCAAATTTGGAATGCAGTCTCATTGCTACATTCAAAATATCTGAATCCCATGTCAATTTTAACTGAACTCATGATTTCCACCCACTTTGGGCCAGCTTTTTCACCCGTTTTATGTCACTATAAGTCATACATACCTGCAGCTTGTCAACAGTGACAGAAACATACATGCTTTGAAATATTTCTGTGATCACAAAGAAAATAATACACAAAGTTAAAACTTCTAATTGAGCCTTCAATGGTACTTTTCAACTTAAATTTTGCCCCTGTCTGTCCTGCTTTGTTATCTGTTAGGTACTCAAAAAAGAAACTATTTCAAAGATGTCTAAAATTCATGAGATTTTACTTTCGTTTTTTCACCTGTTCATAATAGCATAAACCTTGACCAATCAATTTCATGGTCATTCAGTTGGCAGTCCTTTGGATAAATTCCAATGCTGGTTTCTCAATGATGGCGCCACCAAGAGGGGAATATCATTTAGTGTCCCCCCGCCCCCTCCCCCATCCTTCACAATATGTTAGATAATGACTGACACCAATCACACACATACTCATAAAACACCATAATTGCAAGACATTAGCCTACATGATAGAGATCTTCATCAAATACAACAGAACACACCACTCAACTGAGCTAAGGACGCTTGGACCATCTACTATGCACAAATCCACAAGGCTTTTCCTTCACACCAGCAGCAAACATAAACGTGAATGCAACGCTTTCCAAGCACACACTACTTTGCACACATTAAACAAGTTAAAATGTACAGATGCCTGTAGAGATAAAATATGTAAACACACTAAATCACTCACCAGCTCTCATGTTGGTACATATAGTTCAGATGTGGCGCCTAAATAGTCCCTGGGCCACCAGAGCCATGTGTCCACCATATGTCATTATCAGAGATTGTACAGAAGAAGAAAACAAATAGTTGGATGGCGTTTACCATCCTTTTCAAAAAAGCATTAGTTGATATGAAAGGGTTAAAGGTGCTGATTGTGGATATTATTTTCACCAACTTCATAGCATGCAAGTGTTTCTTCATGGTAATTGGCATTAAGTTTAAAAATCACACTCTGAGTGTGGTTGGCGGACACTATATACCTTTCAGGTCCCCTGTTCAAGGACGGTGGATGGAGAAAGTGCTGTATCGCTACCTCTGGGAAAATAACTGATGAGCTATATACAGGAGCAAGCTTTGTAGAACTCTGAAAACTGGCATGAGATATACCTGGGTTAAACTTTATTTTATTTTCTTGCATTGATATAAGTGGAAAACCATTTGATTTTGGAGGTAGAGAAAATGGGTCTGGCAGGAAGTTTATTCTCATGTGACAGCAATTCTGGGAGTGTATTTTTTTCTCAAGCTATGACAGGATCAAATGATTCTTCTCCTCCTTCACCTACCAACAATTTTTTTTCAAAAATCCTCCACCCACTAGAAATCAAATGGTTTTACATTTCTTAGGGATTCAGAGGAATAACTTTCATCAAGGTTGGAGGGGGAGGGGGAGGGGAGGGTGGACTGGTAAATTTGGGTGATTATAGGCCTTTATCCTGAGACACGCCAACAAACTTTGACACTTTCAGATACGGTAGTATACCAAACTCATCATGAAATGTACTCTTTACCTAAAAGCAGTTTTGCTGTAATATATTTAATACTTGATAGTACTGGGAAAAAACAGGTGGTGTAATGTTTAGGTTTGCAGCAGAAAGATATGCACGGTATAAAATGATAACACATCTGACCCTGGGAAATGACATCCTGACAAATGGTATCACCTATTAATACAGGTCACCATGCCAGAAGCACAACATCTACAAATCAGTCTTTTTTTCATTTTCTACCATCACTGATATACATCTTTTTCCATTCCTGCCTGTTTGAAATTACTTCATTCTGAATTTTATTGTCATGCCATCACATAGTATTATGGAGAACAAGCAGTCGCAGGTTGCACAAATTGTGATTTAGACATAAAATTATTTATGGAGCAAAATTATGAGTGTGCATTCATTTAACAACAATCCTGGGTGTCGCTTGTATATCTTTTGACCTTTGAACTCACAAACAGACAACGAATAGTGGATTGATTGATTTAAATTTGATGGAGCCAAAGAGAGGAGTCGTTGTCGGTTCTCAACATTACATCCTATTCATCAACCCCTCCACGTACTGCAAAAGGATGGTAAAAAATCAGTCAGCAACTTTCATATCATTTCACATACATACACAGACACATAACAAAGATACCAAAATTCAACGAAGAATATGGGGAAACTGAAGATCACAGGGTCCACACTACACTATGACAAATCAACACAACCCTAGGGGGTACACTTGCTTTATAAACGCTACAGAAGAGCCCCCTAAGAAAACCCTTTGTTGAGCCTGGTGGTCTTCAAGTACGGCAAAGATGAACATCAACATTTCCAGGGATGTATTAAAACTGGAATATCATCTTCTCACATACAATGTAATTCCGTATAATAAATGCAAGCAGCATTGTTGAATCAGCTTTTTGTCAAAAGTCATGAAAAGACGATTCTAGTGACCGTAATTCCATTATTGTACGGTAATTAGCTACATCAACTCTCAGGACTTAAGCACTCTCAACAAAATTAATCTTTTTGTCACAAATGACGCAAGACAACTTTTTTCAACATGAAAACTCAAAAAGATTTACTCACAAAAAATACTATGTTGTTGTACTCCAATCCATATTCCTGTTAACACAAATTTTTAAAAAAATTCCATGATCTTTACGAAAGAGAAACTGTAAATCAAAGAAATGTCACAGGTCAAAGGTCAAGACTGTCACTGAATCTCAAAGCACTGATATGATACAGTGGTTAACATGGTATCTTGCTTTATAGTGTTACATTTGACACTCGATAATATATGAACAACTATGACAATATTCTACGTTACGTCTACATTACTATATTATACTATGGACATATTTGTGACTAGGATTTGTTGCAATATTTACAGGAAACACAGTTACTTTATTTTGAAGTCTGAATGTACAAACTACACTACCATTGCAAAAGACAATTCTGCTCTGAATCCGATTTCTGCATATTATACTACTTATCTTTGAGTTTTATCATGGCGATATGACCTTTTTTTCATGATTTTTTGATACTGTATACACATTATACCAATGCATGAATGCCTGTCAGTGACGAAAAAGAAATGAAAAAAACATTATGATCCCCATTGATAAAATACATAAATCCACCTCACTTGGTTATGAAAAAAAAGAAAAATTTTCTGAGCAATGAATGTGAAAATACATGTTACCACAATGGAGCAAGAGAGGAGGTCTGAAAAGAAAGAAGCTAGCAAAGACTGAGAAGGTTACAACATGTGTGCATAGAGTACGGTAAACGACATTTGAAGTTGCCATGACAATCTGCTAGAATAAACGTTTGCATGGCTCTTGGACAGTTATATGATAATTAGATTGAAAAACAAAAATAAACCAGAACTGAGATATATGACTATAACAGTAAATATCAGGCAAACTAATAAAAAGTTATCTTGCCATTATGATTGAAAAAATGTCGATAACATTTCTTGGTTTTTCGAGAGAGAGTTGACGGTTACCAAAAACAATAATATTATTTTACATGTACCTCAGATAATGACAGATAATTCATTCCTAGAAATTTTATTCATAAATATTCATTAGATGATTTTAAATCATAGGAGCCCATAAAAATATTGAAATCAGTGAAGACTCATCAAAAATCCTGATTTTTCATTAATTTTAAAGAACCAGTCAAGGCCTGAAAGACGTCATACCAAGTATCAAAAGAGAATGGATTTCTCCATGTTTCTACAAGTACTGTCAATTTTTGCCCTTCTGAAAATTATGTCATATAATTGCTGCGAGTCATTCTAATAATATACCTCGACTTGTATATTTTGGCACTCAAAGAAACCCAAAATTGATGTTGAGCTATGAGCTGATTGGTGTAATTTTAGCACCGTTACTTCCCATTGGCTGAAGAGAATTCCTGATTACCAACGACTTGTCTGATTTCTATTTCAACGAATTTACAAGTTAATTTTTGAAACTGTACCAAAATATTTCATCAAATATATTCACAAGATAACAAATGTAATTATCAAGACGAGCTTCTTTCTCTAGTTGAACAAACAGTTTGCAAAATATGTGAGGGATATGCACATATGTGACAAATACGAGACATTTTTGAAAATTAAATGATAACTGAGATCAAGAAAATTCAATGAGCTACATATAAACACACATGAACATATCATCCCACAAATTTCTTTAAAATTATAGAACTTCACAAATTCATCATTTTTTTATCAACCCTGTGAATAGAATTTGCATTGACCTCGCCATCCCTGTGTAAAGTTGTAATAGTCTTCAGGGAAGGGTCACAAATTGGGCAGAAATATTTGGATCAATATGGCATTTATGAAAAATTCTGCTCAGCTTGATTATTCATTTTTATGTGTCACTTTAATGTGCAGAGGTCGTTAAAAGATCACTGACAGAGAATGGGCAATATTCTCCCTCAATAAAAATAAAATTCATATTTTTTTTCAATTTCATTACATATGCCATGATTGTATGATATCAAGTCTTGCCCCATTGTGTCAACTTAAAACCAATGAACTGGCTGCAAATTTTGTGAATTCATTGACCGATGATACCTGAATTACCTTACACATTATTTCTAAACATTCAGTAGATACCTTTAGCATCCACAAATTTCTCCTAAAATTTGTCATTTCTCTTGAAGGCAGACACATTGCACAACTTCGTTTTTTTTCTAAAATGGCACTTGACAATTTCAAAAAAAATTTTACAATATCAAATATGTCTGAGTAGAAAAACTCTTTTTCTGAGAGCTTGGTACTGACAGCCAAATTGTGTGGACTAAATGCTTCCAATCAAGTGCTGTCAACTGCAGTTACATAATAATTAATTGAAATTAAAAGCAAAAAAAACAAAATCAGCCATAGGAAGAATTCTCAATGATTGGGGGTCATCTGAGGTCACTTCAAGTTCAAACAAAGGTCATGTGAAGATGCAACGACTGGATTGGCTGCTGGATAATCACACAGCGTGAAGATTCAACAACAAAAACAGGAGCAAAATAAAAAAGTTCAAATCTTCAAATTAAAAAAAGGTGCGCATTTCATAAAAGCAAAATGTCCTGTTTCAGTCATTTCCAGAGCAGTGTAGTAAAACTGATTTATTCTCCAAGCAACATATCATTTAGCTAATGTCTTTATAATTGTACAATAACTTAAGAGTAGCCCCGGCACCTTATAATCTTCAGTTTAATGCGGGGAAAATTCACTTGAACTGGTCAATTGCATTAAATTATGTTACATTACATTTTTCACATATGATAGTGACTCATTTGTAGATAAGACCGTGGAGGTAGCACACAGAAGCAATCACAACAAGCCTACATCTCATAATCCCATATTGTTCATCTTTTCTTCTTTATCAGTTTTAATCCCTTTATCTACATTGTATGAACTCCCTTTGCTGTCATCTACATCTTCCAACACTGTCCTTGGCAGCACACTGCATGGAGGCCAAGTGACATTAACCTTTGGTTGTTGAGGTCACTCATATTCACCTGAAGGTTACTTACTACTGTGCAGAGATGACCCATGCATGACCTGGGTCAAGCGGGTCAAAAGAGTGCAGGAAGCTCCGTAATCCACTGGGAAAACACTCAGTGATTAGAATTCTCAACACTTCAGCCAAGTTTTTGCAAAGTACTTTCAACAACAATTTTCATACGCTTCTTATTTACTGTCAGAAGTCTTTCTTTGAGTTGACAGAAGTGCATATCAGGAGCATTTTCACACATGAATATACTGCTCCAAATTGAACCGAAACTGTGAATTTGGGTCAAACTTTCAGAGTTTTCCATTCAGCGATGGTACACAATGCCATGTTGACAATGAATGGAATAACCAACAAATCACGAAAACAACCGAACAAGTCTGAGCTCTGCTTATTAATATGTTGATCTTGTTCAGAATGACGACAAAAAGCTCATTAGTGGGTCTTTCAATGTGAATCAAACAGCTAGAAAAGCAAACCGCAGATATGCACATCATCCACTTTGATAGCCCCCCTCCAGTTGTGACTCCTTCAGTGTGGTACCTCCATGATAAGACACACAAGTTGTTCAGATAGTATTCCATCAATACATGCGAAACGAGGTTGGACCCTACTGTGTTGACAGAGCCTGAAGATAAACTAAGTCAATACAGTGATAGCTATACTCCCAGAAAAGCCACAAAAAAATTGCGTCAATTGTGTGTATCAGTTCATGGAGGTATCAACTGCATTGCTTAGCACGTGTGCTTGTGTATACAAGTTGGATTCCCTTTATCAACCTTCAAACAAATAAACACAAAATGAGTCGTCAATTCTTTTCATTGACTCTTATCTCAGTAACAGTATCTGTCTTATCAACAAAATGTGTGTCTTATCTATAGAACATGTGAGTCGAACATAATGAGGGAAATATGTTATGTATGCAGTTGTCAATTCCAGGTGAATTTTTTTAGTACGAATTTGTAGTGTGTCTTTTCACACCTTGCTAACATTAGCAACCAAGTGGATATGGAATCCATCGATGTCACTGTATACTAAATTTCTTATTAAAAATTATACATGAGTTGTCTATTGAACCATCGACCCTAAATACAGTCTTTTTTAGGGTCTGTAAGTGAACATAAAGTCCACTCAGTATCCTTAATACTGGGACTTAGAATATCCATTGGGAATATCACTTTTGTCCCAATTTTGACACACTTTGGGTCAAAATTATTTGAAACTGCTATTGACAATGAAAGGAAAAAAAATTAAAATTAGACCGATGAAGTGTGCATAAAGTGGGATTAATTCTTTCAACAATCCAATACAGACATTGTATTTTTGTTTCAGGTTAGTTTTTTGAAAGTGAGTTATGGGGTCTAGTATGGTGTTGTTCATTAATTGCATCAATTCAACGTCGTCCATTCTGTACTCTACATCAGCTTTGTACAGCATTGTCGGAGTCTTATCGGCAAGCCTGCCGGATTCAGCTCATAAAATTCCACCAATTGCACTAGGTCCATAAATTTGGTTGCCCCATCGTCAAGGCTGTAGCAGGTATGTCCATTTTGATCTTCAATCTGTAAGAACAAGGCAATTGATTAATTAATCGATCAATCAATCAATCAGTAATCAATAAATATGGCATTACATTGCCCTGAATGATTATCAACATCTTGCAAGCATAGTTGAATTGAAGTCTACGATGAAAGAACACAAAGCTCTCATTTTGATTGTTGTATGCAACTTTGGCTCATCCAGTTTGACTTTTGCTGGTTGCTATGTTCATGAAAATGTTGGTTTCCCATCCGAATTGGAAGGACAAAGACAAAGAACTCTGTGACTGAAAACTATGGAAGAAGTAATCTGTAGTGTTAATTCAGGTCTAAATCTCACAGATTGTGACATTCGTGTAACGGTGCTTGGTGTAAACATTGACCCCAATCTGTGGTGTTAATCTGCTTTCAGACTGGTTTCTCAATCACATTGACCTTTGCCTTTGGAGGTCAACTACCAGTAAGCTGACGATGATATCCCGAATGAACTAATAAAGAAGGAAAGATAGTGACTTTGTCCTGGACATGTTAACTAGGTATCATTATTCGACCATATTCGGATGACTAGACATGCATGCAGCATTGCTCTACTTTACTGGACACTCCATAAAATATCAAGAAGACTGGCTATTGGCACAGAAATCATACATTGACAGGCCTTGCCACTAGAGGGAGCCCTACTAGATATGACACCTCAATTGTCATCATCATTGTTGGGGGAAAGGACTTACTGGAGTTATCTGATAGTGCCTGATCTTGTTGCCATAGCAAAGCGACAGAACGTAATGACATAATTGTCGATGACTCTCTCTGAGTAAATAGAGCCCATCTATGGTTCCATGCTGGGTGAGTAACTGCTCCGATTCCTCTCTCGACAGTCCGCTGTGAAACCATGGCTGGGTTATGTGAACACCTGTCACAAGACAAAATGAAAGAGTACACAAGGCTGAGTAAAGTGAGAAGTTATCTCCTGTTTTGACTGCATGTCAGTGTCTATTTTTATTGTATCGTGGGACTCCGGGTAGCTTAAAGGAAATTTTCCATCATATTTTGATTGGACAATAAAGTGTTTGATCGATTGATTGATTGATTGATGGATTGGTTAGTTGACTGATTGATTAATTGAACACCTGGTCAGTGGTGGAGATAGGGTTTGATTAATGGCTCTGACATAAGCTGCATATTGACCCAAATTAATTCATGCGCAGTGTGAAACAGTTCTCTTACACTTATACATGTTCATTATAATTTGTCTACCTCCTGACCTATGATTTAAGCATAGTCCGTCCACAAAATGAAAGGGACTGTGATTTGAGTAAAGACTGTCAAAGGTTTGACTGGATTTGACAACGGCTACATGAACTTTAAGACTACTGCATTTAATAGTTGTGCATTCCAATACTTCTAAATCTTACAAATTAGAGTACATCACAACAAATTAAAAGTTAACATCTTCTTTAAACTACAGCATTCATATTCACAAAAAGTTAATTTCAAAAAAATCTATTTCCTGAAACTTGATTTTACATACTAGTGCTAGATTTCATAAAACATGAATCACACAGAAAAAAATTCACTTCCATGGCGCTAGATTTCAAAAAAGTCAGTTACACTAAAAGAATCAGTTGCTCAATATTTAATTTCATAACTTGTTCTAGATTTCAAAAAAAGTCAATTTCACATTGAATTTCAATTTCTGTTCCCATGTTTTGATGACAGGTACTGGTTTCATATCCCAGTGCAGTGCAAGACTGCTAGATTCACTGATTAAAGCTTAAAACTGCAACTGCATCTGACTACTTTTGGATTTCACCATCGATGGATTTCACAAACTGCAGGATGTTACAAATCAGGTGCTCGCACTCACCGACTTCAATTCCTTTACTCTTTGCCAATATGGGACTACCGGTGCTGAGGGGGCTTGCAGCTAGGAGCGGACTGCCACTCAACCGTGGACTCCCCATCGCTCGGTGACTGCCCTTTTTCTGGAAAAAAAAACATAGAAAGAATGGCTATGAACACACATACTGCATGGCATATGTCTTTTCCTCTTCCCAGCTGTCTCCATTGTTTTAACGGCAATTTCAAATTTCAAGAGGATCATTAATCATGTTCAGTATGACCTCATTATTTACAAACATGTCTTTCTTCAAGCTCTGTTGTCTCAGAAACACCAAGTTATGTAAATTTGCAGATCCTTCAGCCAATATTGGACATTGCTCATAAATTCTGAAACATATTCAAAGAACGGCTGTAACAATGGCAAAGACATATTGATAGGCCTCAGTAAGATCTAAATTGCCATCATTAATTTATGAACATTTCTAGGGGGTCCACTTTCCCTTACTTTTTTAAGCACAACAGTAAATTGTAGTCTGCCCCAAATAATTGACTGATGTGTGGTTTCACAACTCATAAGAATGATAGGTGAAAAAGCGATCAGCCACCATTTGGAGTGACATTGAACTTTGATAAAATGTATGATTTTGTCAAACAATTTGGAAGGTTTCCACGTTTTCATCATTTTTATGCAAGCTTTGTAAAATCTACATGATTCCACTCACTGCTAGATGATACATTGTAATAATCAAACATTTAGCATACTGCTCACATTTATTATTGTAATTTTTGGGTTATGAGCACCAGAAATTTGGTTTCCAGATGGACAGACAGTGGGATGGAAAGACAGACAGACAGAGACATGCAAGTATAGACTGACTGAATGATGACATTGACCCCCCTTTACTGTACCCTCATTACATCAGGCCAAAAATCACGAAACAAAGCAACTTAATGCTATTACAATGAAGAATGTAACACTAAGCTTTTCAACAAGTCCATCACAATGCTAAGAAAATTCCAATCTGTCTATCATAGTTGGGGGGGGGGGAGGGTGTACAGGAAAGCAATGATGGGAAGTCAATGTACTGGTGAAGGAGGAACTCACCCTCCATTCATGCCCCTCTGCAATGGCCACTGCCATAGCTTCCGTTGGGTTCTGTACAACTCTCCCGTGTTGATGTGTGAAATCCATGGCAACCCTATCACTGCCTGCCCTGATCTGCAAAAGTTTAAAAAAAGACACAGAGTTGGGAAAATTTCATCATTTGCATTGTAATATGGTAAGATACACAAGTCTGATTTCCACACAGACAGCATGGCCGCAAGGTTCATATGCATTACTGTGTGTGGGTGGATGAAAATGGAAAACCACTGAGGCAATGAATATTGATGTGATATTTTAACAAGAAAATGCTTGCTCATCTAACATCCATTACTGTCACAGAAACAAACATAAGAAAAATTATCAATTACTTGCATAAAGAGGATTTTTAAGGTCATCCATATTACAAAGAGTTTGCATAAAACTAAATGTCAACCAATTTGAAACTGTAGCATAAGTCCATTGATACGAGATAGTAATATTAATAGACTGGCGAAAATTAGTCACTGCATACCTACAGTCCTTTAATTTCTGTAAAAGAATCCTATGTTGATTAAATTTTGATAAAAAATGAATATTGAGATAAACATACATACAGATGGAGGCTTTTGTCATATTTGAGGAGTAAAAACCCAGCTTTTTTTTTTTCACTTACTGCTTTTGGACTTGACGTTGCTCGCAGATCATTGAGTTTAGCATGCCTCCTGAGGGCGGTTTGGAAATTCTGACGAAGCAACTGAGTTCCGTATTTGGCCAGCCTGATGCCTGTGACCCAACACTGCCTTGATTCCTCGCTCTCGGCACATAAACATTTGATGTCTTTCACATCAGTAGAAGTGACAGCCTGCCGATGAGAAGAGAAAAGACGATGATAGTGATGTAATAGAGTATAGAACTCAACCCGAAGACTCACATTTTTAATATAAAATTTGCTGTTTACACTGTCATTGGAACACTTATAGTCTTGCAGTGGCCATTCTCTGAACCTCATCAAGATAACCCTTTCACCACCATGGTTTGGCCCAAACCCATTGTTATCAATGGTGAGTGTGGACCTGTTTACTGGGAATTGGGGTGAACAGGTTAATGATAGTAAGACTCTGCACAGAAATGAGTGGCTGTCAGTTCTTTTCTTGTGACGTTAACTTGGTGGTTTTTGAAAATTAACAAAACTCAGCACTTGCTTGACTTCTTTTTCAAACAGTCAGCCTTTGACGCAGATTGCTTTCAAAAAAAAACCATCAGAAAAATCAGTTGTTGCCTAGATGGACAGTTATGTCATTAGAATTCCAGCTAGACACACACCCCTTGTTCCTAAACATAAAATACTTGTAAGGAGCATCGAAGTTTAATATGCTTGCAACCATCTTGACATCTAGAAATAGATGCATTGTCAAAATTTGCAATTTTCAAATGATCATTATTTTGACTGGGTAAATCTATTTAATTTGCATATTCGAATTAGCTTTGTGAACCTTTTTATGTCAAAGTGTTCAGATGATATACATTGTGTAGCTAGGGTATCCTTCTGCCTGAAGCAAAATGAATCTGTTGTCTGGACCGTGTACCCTTGGGTAACGTTCACGCAGGTGTGGAAAGCTTGCTTTGTGGAGATGCAATTTTGACTTTTGGAAAGGCGAAAAAAAATGTTGACTGTACGAACTCTGAGGACACACCCATCTAAATCTTTCCTTTCATTGTTCTGTGTTGGTAACATCAGCATACCAGGTACCAGTATGAGCTGGTTTCTTCTTTTAAAAAAGACGAAAGGTAAGAAATGTTATGAAAATTGAAAAAAAAAATGAACGTGTACCAGGTGTTCCAAAGTTAATCAGAATGGATGTGAGAAACATTGAACAACTCGCTGTACTACAATCCTAATGCATTTCTAATCAGAGAACAAAACAAATCTCAAAAAAAAAACCAACTGCAGCAAGTTGACGAGTAACATAATGGGATAAGCTATTCATAATGGTTAAGTTTATGTTTTTTGAAATTTCAGTTGTCATTATTATCTTTCGATGAATTACTGAGATATGTTTCTGGATTACAAATGTAATGGATAGGACCATTTTAGCGAAACCTTTTGAACCCTAACTCCCTCTGGTGACATCATTTGAAGATTTACCCAAGGGGATCAAAGTCTTAGTTCTTCAAGCCCTACTTTAACTGATATTGAAAGCGGTCCATTCCCACGTGTACCTTTTACAGAACAGTGCATGGTTAGACAAGAAATCAATGATAAGCCATACATGAACATTTGCTTTCGACCCTTTGGGTTAAAATAGCACACATAAATATATGACCTGGCAGTATGAATACAAATTTTGTACTCATATCTGGATAATCTGGGGTCACAGCTAGGTCACACCTAACGCACACATGAGCAATTAGAGCACGGGTCTGTTGACGACAGAGAGAAACATCTTCAAGGCAGAAAAACATTAATTACCGGTTAATGTGCCCGCCTGACCATTTTTAACCCCTTTTCTTTTATTGTCAGTGCTAAATATTTATCGCCAAACAGCAATGATATGTGGGTCGTGTCACGCAAACGTTTCTTGACTAAGAGTGTTTGAGAAATGTAACAGCTGTTGGTAGTTTGAAGTCCGAGAGTCAAGCAAAGAGTTCACAGAACCATACATCTGCGTGTGACCTGATGAACTCTGGGCAAACTGATATCAAATGAATGATTGAATAACATAATCTTTTTTCAATCAAGATGCTCAGAATTTTTTTTCCTGTTGAAAACTCAAGTGACAATATATAAATTTTATCACTATTTTCAAGCATAAATTACAAAAGTGTTATACACCTGTGTGTACACATATGCATACATGCAAACAAATGCTCACATTTTACCACATGCACATATATGTGCATAAAATATGTTGCCTTTTTTGTGAGAAATACAACAGATGTTCATGTACTGCTGCGAAGAGAAAATTGTGCTCTGTTCAAAATTTCACATACTGTAAACTACAAGTTCAAAAGGGCAAGAACTTTACAGGAAATCACCTTTTGCAACTTGTACATGTTTAAGCAATTTTCAAAAAGTAATACTTTTCCACACTTAATGTCATCAAAATATGCCATGCTCTAACATGGATGTCACCATGACAACTGTGAAGTTTGATCTTATATGCATCCATGACCTTCCAATGACCTGCGTTACTTTCGAAGTCTTTCTTATCAAATGACCCCTTTTTACTTACCAATACATTTACAATAAACACAATGCTGCCTTGGACCTCTGCCAAAATGAACAAATACACTGAATGGTGGCACTTTTCAAAGCAGAGCAAATATTAGAAACTTCAAATAATTGGTTTTTAATCTTTATTACTGTCACTTATACTTCTGTATATATCACAACAAAATTTCTGGAGTTCTGTTTAAATTTCAGAGTTTAAAGCTCACATTTGACTTTAACTACCAGAAAGAGAGTGGCCTGGGAAAATTGACTGCCGTGGGGGGACAGTGATAACAACATGGGAGTGGTCGCGGTTTTTTTTGTGTCAATGATGTATACAACGCACAGCGTACTGGAGTGGGCTACTACTAAACACTTGTCCTGATGTCAAAGGTCACTGTAGTTATTGGTTGCTGGGCAGGAATGCAGTGCATTTGAGGGAAGAATTGACTTGTCAGAGTGTATAACAGGGAGTAAGGAATACAAGTTTTACCACAATTCAGGCCGGATGAGTCATGTCTTTTCTCAAAACTAAAAATAGCTTTATATGTGTTTGGCATTCCTTGCTACATGTTGTATACAAGTAAAAGTAGCAGCCTGGTCGTATTTTGAGCTGAAGCCGTGAGTTTGTAATGCTTGTAATGAAACAGTAAACTAACCTGTTTTAAAGAGACACTTTTCAAAACATTTATCAGACTGAGAATTTTGGGGGGGCAAATTTTATTGTTACTTCATGATATTACACAGTGAATACTGTCAGAAAGAACCAAACAAATTTCATTTTTTAGAAATACTTTGTGGGAAATTCTGATAAGCGTTACTCTCAAAATGTTGCAGATATTAATTGAAAATACTTGATTGTTAAAATGTTGTATGTCTACACTTCCAAATTTTTGTCTGTACTTTGGAAAATCATTTAATACTTCAAAATTTCTAACTGCCATCATGCTATTTCAGAAAATTATCAATAGTTGAAATACAATACCATCACTTTTAATTTACTTATTTAAATCTCTCATGTCAGCATTGTTTATTCATTTTTGTGTCTTATTTAATTCATATTCACACAACCAACCCTACACCGAAAGCGACAATCATTTAATGTGATTTTACAATTTCTGAAGGTAATTTGTGTCCCATTTGCTGAAGAAATCAAACAAACATTTTCCATCGAAGAGGGAATTTTGTTACGTACTGGTTTATATTTACACAATATATTTTGAGTGAAATGAAATGTCCTTGAAATGCCTTCTGTATGGGTTACATGATATGCTTTGAAAAAACATTGTGGCTCATAAAATTAGACTGTAAACTCACAGCTGGACACACTGCGACTTCCTACACTTCCTGGTGGAAGAAATAACGTCAATTACCCTTTGGTATTGCATCAGATACTGGGTGTGTATGCAACATAGAAAGTACCAGATACGTCATATTGACCTTGAAGTTTACTTCACCAAACTACTCCTGATAATATCAGCTTCATCACTAAGCTGATTCACTACACAAACTCAAACATAACATTACCTGTGTATTTTCTCAAATCACCGCAATATTTTGAAGTTTGTTATAATTTGCTAATGACACTGAAATATATAAAACCTATTGATAATTCAGGAAACAGTTCTGGGTACTAGTAAATAGCTCAAGCAAGTAGTACATTTATTTTGATAGTTCATGATAAAAATATGAAATGAAACAAGTTTTCAACACTTAATGATACTCATCAACCTTTCTTCTAATTACTAACTTACAATAATCATTTGTTGCTGCCGGTCAATCCCTAAATCTCATTGAACTTTAGACAGGGATTTAACTTAAGACATGGATTAACTTTAGACATGGAGCAGTTTGCAGACCAACAGGTAATGATTAAATTTTGTTGCCTATGATATGCTGTCAGCCAATGAGTTACCACAGCCACTGGATGAAGTTGCTTTGGTTTGATGACAAAAACCTGGAAAATCCGTAGTCAAAAGGTTAAGCTTTATACACTCTTTGGAGTGAGACGTTTATCATGATCATAGATTGTTCCTGCCTGATGCGCCAATGCAATGCACTCCTTTCAATACTGTGTACTGTTGAGGAAACATCTAAAATCTCCCAGAATGCAATTTCATACATGACATCATCATCATTTCAGCATGAATTGTCACTGGAAAGGGATTCAAAAGACAAAAGAATTGCATCATTGTTTCTCATCCTAAGTCTCTTGTGAAAATGATGCAGCAACACAGTTTTGATTTTATTTTCACTTTTTGGAGCTGACGAGATCAGATTACCGACTCATACGCGACAAAACAAACATTTCAACATAGAAACTGGAGTGAGAGAGGAGGGTCTATACTTGCATTGGTAAATGTAACCCATCAAGATGACGGAACATTTCAGTTGCCTGTTCATATCTGTATTGTGTGTGCAAATATAAACCTGCAAAGATTTCTACCATGCGTTGTGAAGTATCATTTTTCACTCACTAAAACATGAAAAAGAGTCTGATGTAGCTTGTCCAGATCAACACTACCAACAATTTTTTTAGCCATAGCTGCAAACATACATAATAAAACAGAAAAAACTTCACAGTTCACCGAAGTACAGTATGCCTTTGCAACATCCTTGGCCTTTAAAAAGTGGCATCAATCACTGGTTTCTGTTCTCATTGATGGGGTTGTTCTCTGTTCGCCGGTTGAGTCATCGGGGATAAAAATAGAACAGAATTGAAGGACATCTCGGCCACATGGTGGTGATGAATCGGAATGAGGAATTGTGTGGGCGAAGAGAAGCCTGCTGACGGAAACCACTCCGGGTGATAGCGGCAACCCCCATGCACTCCCGGTACATGGAAACGTGACTCTTTGCAAATATTCAAGGCCCTGCAAACTTTTACAAAAGATATCACTGAGTGTGAGTTGACTTACAAGGCTGCCATACGCTTGTTGAAACCGTTGGATTGATTAGCGTACAATCAGTAGAACAATGAAATTGGTATGTTAACAAGGACTGCATCACCTCTACAAATTCTTCTCTTTGAAAGTATATTATGACTGACAATTTTCACCAAGTGGTTATATATCCCACTTTTACGATTGCAACAGATTAAGTCTTTTGAGATTTTGCAAATGAATTAATCATCAGATCAGATTAATTTGAGATTTTGAAATAGAATTAATTATCAAACCAAATTTGCGCATAAAAATTATCAGATTCTTGACCTTGATATATCAACCTGTAGTTAACACAGGTGACTGCATGTCCTCATCACTTCTGTGTGTAATGACCTTTAACCTTTTGACCTTGGGTCGTTGAAGTATATCCATACACAGAAACCACTTGGACGGCCAGAGTAGTGTCGGCTGTAAATTTCAGTCAATATGTGAACTATTTTGATGGATATTGCAGAAAAATAAATGGGCCAGTTATCTTTTGATTCGCTCCAGCTGGGTTTCATTCCGAATGCACGTATTGCTTTACAAGTTCAGGCGATTTTCATGAATCATCTGTCCTAATCAATGGTTTACGATTACAGTTTATGAGATCGTATTGCCAGTGTATTACATCCATACATGCTCTCCAAATAAACATTAATATTTATGCGGCAGTATTTCTTGTCAGGTCCTTTTGTTGACATTCAAAACTAGACTTTAAACCTATTCACGACTGAATTTTGGTACAACCTTGTGGTTTTGCGTTGAGAGGTTGAATGTAAAGTCTGAAGCAAACGGGGATGTAAGCATTCCTGTGTTTCCCAGGGGAGCTACAGTTCACAAGTAGCATGCTGAATTTACTTGAAAGCCAGCCAAATAGTTTATTAACTTGCATTTCAAGCTACAGCGCGTTCCGTGTGAGTTATTGACACATCAACTAACGACCCCAACATGTGGCTTGAATACGGATATTTATTTTTTAAAGGTAAAAATTACACTTTAACCTGTAATGTTGTTTTGATTTTATTTTGTAATATCTTGGCAGATGTCAACACAGAAAGAGATATTTGCCATAACTTGGTTGCAAGATTTTTATTTTCATCGTCTTTATGCTGATGAAACCTGCAAAGAACTAGTTGGTCACACAAGAGTTGAAATTATTCTAAAAACTGTGCTCGCACAATGACGCAAGCATCCTGAGGTGCTTACACACACACACATACAAACACGCAAACCCAAACACATTAACAAAAGCACATACTGAAATATACATTAAAACATCATACAAGATGTAAATCTCTTTCAGTGTCATATAAAAAGTCTGTGTCATCATCAAATGAATATCAAGAAGAACTCACTTTTAGACAGAAGACACTATCGGTTGGGGCACCGTACTTCTTTCTACCGTTGATTGCATTGTAAACGTGAACGCCAGTAAACTGAGAAAAACACTGGAGATGTTTTGCTTCCTGGACAAAGAAAATTTAAAAATAGAATCAGAAAAGATGTAAAACATTCATACATTACAACGTTTCTTGCCTGAAATCAGAGAAGGAAATAATTGACTGCTGGTCTGCCTGACTGGGGAAGGTAATCTTTTTGCATGGCAGGTGAAATTTTAGATGGATAGGTGGATATGATTTCAAATTTTTGGTATATTGAAATCAGAGGCATTGTGTACCACATATAGTATGCAAGACATAATACGGCTGTTAGTGATTGCAGGTTTGTTTCTAAATGTGGCTGCATGCACAAACTGCTATTCAGTAATTCCAACAAATTTTGTCAATGTTGCAAGCATGGCTCAGTTGTTGCAGCTTGTAGTCAGAGCCGTTAATATGTATTTTCTAGTGTTCATAGTAACATTGGCAGTCTCAGGTTGTTTTCGTCGTGCTTATATGAGTAATTTTTAAAAAAGTAGTTTAAGGTAGTTCCTGCCTTGAAATTTACAAACTTAGACTTTTGGCAAAATTTTCCCCAAGAAACCTTTAAGCTAAATCAGAGGTCACTTGCAAAATTTGGGACTAGAGAAACTAATTACTCAATATTTGCCAAAACTTAAAATTCAAAATGGCTGCCATCCCTGTCTTAACTCTATGGGGGAAAGTTTTCAATTTTCACAAAAATAAGTTGGTGAAAACTTTATGAGTTAATTCCCCTAAGTGGCAGACCTAAAATGTATTGTAAACTTTAAGAGTCTATATAGGAGCAAATTCTTCTTGAACTTTTCAGACTGATACTCATATTTTTGCATACTAAGTGAACAGTGGTGTCATCTGCAAAGTGCCCTACTACATGGACAGCATGTACAATTTTTTGATAAGTCACCTGTCTGGTTGGATAGTTGTTATTTTATGTTCCATGCAATTATTTCACAGCAGTAACTCTATTCTAAACTTGAGAAACGCTAAGATTCTAATTTTGTAGCAAAGTTCTGAACAGTACATGTAGCTTGCCTTCTGACGGTGAATCAACAATTTTTGAAAGAAGACAAAAAGATGTGCTACATGGCAGTCGTGTGTTATACGCCCACTTGCTCGTGACATTTCAACTGAGAGTGCTTTTAATATCCGTGATCTACAAACACATGAACTCATGAGCTGTTTTCATAAGCTGTCCATGAACCAATGGACTTCCCACGCCACTAAGTATCAGGGAATCCCTCTGAGCTTAGAAGTACAGGAAGACCACGGTAAATGATTGTGTGGTCTTTTCAACTACCAACCACTGCAGAGCAGAGAGAACACCCCCTGATTTTGAAAACCATACAGTACGGCAACATTGATAGATTGATCCAATACTTGTGTTTTATTAATGGCTGACAGTTCGGCCTTGTGCTTATACACATACAGTATTGACCTTTATATCACAGAACTCCTCTATTGCCATGGCAACCAGGAAGGGCTGTGAAAAATTTGAGACAGATCTACCAAACCCATATTTTCCCGTCCTTCCAGTGTGACTGGGCAGTGATGCTGTGGACTCAAAAGTTTGCAGCCAGAGGCCATCTTAACAAACAAGCTCTCTTCAAATTGTATCATTTCTTTATCTGTCCAGCAACAACTGATGACATTACAGCTGAAATTGGTAATCTCTAGTAACTAACAATCCATTGAGTAGTATGCCAGATTAAGGATGAAATTAACAAGATCAGCCAGTTCCATAAACACTATAATATTGCCTTCAGGGTGTAGATTGATATCATTATCTTAGAGACCTACAAAAACTGCATGGTTCCACTTTAAAGCAAAATGTAGAAAGCCACTCAATAGATATGCCAATTTAGAAGTAAACCTGATATTGACTTTATCAGAGAGTCTCATATTGTGCTTTTTATAAAAACATCAACACATGTCAACGATTGGTAGTTGTTTCAGAATATCAGGACAACTGCAATGGTTATCATTTTGTCCTCCACGCTATTGTGGGAATATGACCTTTAACCTTTGACAGAAAATAACCAAGAAGCCTGAAGATACATGAAAGAATCCATCATTGAGGCTTGAAGGTAACTGCAAATAACTAATTACCTCAGGGGTGGCACAAAATATTAGATTAAAGCTCCATTAGTTGTAAATTTTGATTTACTTTCCACCAGTTTTTTTTCAACTTGTAAAACAGAGTTTATTGGTCTACTCAGAAAATCACGTTGAAATGTCCAGCATTCGGCATATGTGTATTGTTTACAATGGTATTTCAGTCTGGTCTAGAATTCATTTGTTGACAATAGTATATGCATCAAAGATAACTGCGTGGCCGTTACTTATATTTCAAGACTTTTAGACTATCAAATAAGGAAATATAGTCGTTTTGCAGGACATAAAAGCTATTGTTACTTTGGGGATGTACATGCACTTTTCAATTCAAATAAATCATTCTGCTGTGTTCTCCTTTGCAAACTGAGACACCGTAGTTCTTTCAGATTAATTAAACATTTCTTCAGGGCAACTTTACAGCGTGTCGGAAAGTTTTAGTCAATTGGTTGGCTGTAACATTGTTCTTCTTGAATTCTCACTACCTTAAATAGCTCTTGTCTTATGCTAAGTGGGTAAACTACATAACGTTACAATGCATTGTGGGTCAAATATTGACTTATCCTCAAAGTAAGAGTTTGAGATAGTGATTGAATAAACACTTTTCACGCTAATATAATGGCTGTCATGGAAAAAGTTCTGTATGTCCATGAAACTAGCTACACTTATGCATCTTTTCAACTTTCAAGGCATTTCTTGTATGAAATTCCTGTATAACCTAAGATTTTATTTGGCTTGACAATGTGTAGTCTTATGTATTTCACCTGTAGAAATCTGTTATATTATATTCAAAACATGGTCAACTGCTCTAGACTTTTATGACTCACGTAGGTGTAAAATCATATTTAAAGTACCGAGAACTCTTTACAGCCAGCTTATCAGGTAGGGAACAGTCCTATTTTAGACTCCCTAAGTTGCTGGAAATAAAGTCCCATTTTAGATTCCTTAAGTTGCTGGAAGTAATGACAACCTAAATTCAGATATGACCTTCCAAGGCACTGCACCTTGCTAGTCTCTTCACAGAGTGGTTTGTCCACAAAGAGTGGAGATCATGAGATTTCTGGAATATACAAATATGAACTGTGCACAAGACAAACGACTTGACCTGATGACCACTGAGGAATGCTGGCAAGATCTCAAACTGATGATGCAATGGTTACCTTGGAAGTTCCCTTGGTTGAAAAGTAGATTCCTGATCCCCGTAGCATGAAAAAAGATTTCTTCCAACTTCTTTTGTGAGCTTCTTTGCTGTGAAGCTGTCCCTCGAGGTCTGGTATGCGGTCAGTATTCATAAACAGCCTCTGTTGAGAATGGATACATCAATGAATGAATTGATGGATGGACGAGTGAACGAATAATTCAATAAGAGAATTAGGAGAATTTGAACAACTATCTTTTTACTCATACTTTTACAAATTTTGTCTGGAAGAAATTACTCTTCACTAGTGATGGCTTTACTGTGATGAAATAAAAAATGAACAGAAAAATGTAAAGATATTAACGTGAAATCTGATTATGACTTAACTTTTTTGAGGACAGATGGCAATCTTCTTATATAAATGGCTGAGCTGACTTTGTTTCTTTTTTCTTATTCTGATGAAAACTAAAATCATTTGAATTGACCTGGTATATGCAGGCCCTATGATCACTAGTTCACTTGCACTCATCTAAAAGCTTGCATGTACAGCACAATAGAACGACTAGTAGATCAAGAGTCTTGGGGACTTTGAATGGTGCATTGTGGGATGGCCCTCCGAGGGAAAAGTGAAATGAACCATTTTTCCTTCCATCCATTAGTTGTGTCATTTCCGCCTCTTTCAACAATTTATCATCATCAAACTGAACCGCTGTCGTTAACAACTGACAGACCGGTAATTCCATAAAAATCTCATACATGTAAGGAGGCAGAGCTGCCCTGGGCTGCTATATCGGAGATAAACGATCCCGCTGATATGGATTTGGGGCTGTGTATTCATTTCATTTTTTTAAAACTGATCGGAAAATTAGCGGAAACCAAATCAGTGTTTAACTTCATTATAGGATAACGCTCAGCGAAGGGACAAGCCAGTTGACATCCTGAAAGATGTACCTAGATTTCATGACGTCCATTATTGGCAGACATGTGGTCATGCTACCATGGCAACCAAATATAACTCCTGGATGTTATGGGCTCATTTTTAATGTCTGTTTGTCACTGAATGTACATTACATGAATGCAACACTTGCCACTATTCACAGAAATTTGCACAAATTTTTGTCTGTTTGTGTCTGTCCTTTCTTTCTGCAACTGATGGTGCTAATCCTCTTGCATGATTTCTACAGCAAACACAGCATTGGCAGTAAAATCGTACCATTTTTTTATTTAAATGTGTCCTATTTCAAAATTCCTATCAAAAATTTTGCTCAAATTTAAACTTACAATATTGATATTAGAGTATACATGTACATTAGAATCAAACCTACTTTTTACATTGCCATACCTTTTCACATTTCCCCCAGACAAAATTCTAACATTAGGCACTCCTAGCCTTTAAATCCTTTCACCCCTAATGAACAGTGGACAAGTCCAACTTGGCCATGGAAAACACATGGGTTACATCATAGCTCAGCTGTGAATGGGTAAATTTAAAACTGCCTATTCAAGTATGATTCAAAAACGTGACTTCTATAAATTCTTCTGAGATGCAGGACATATGCTTTCAATAGAAGGAAAAATGTTCTATAACCCTCAGTTGAGAGAAGATGACAGTATTTAGCACGGTATAAGAGACACCATTCAAAGTCAAATGTCGTGAAGGGAAGCAATATCAATGATCTGGGATTAACAAGGTTGTCATTTTCAGCAGAGTTTGTGACCAAAGTGTGTGTGTGCACAGAATTCAATGGCTTGCAGCATTGACAAACTCATTGCATTTCGCAAGGCCTTGTAGGCAGTCAAAAACATGGACAAACCACTTTAGAGATGTACATTTAGGTGCCACATCATGCAGTGAGCCAAACAGGTTTGTTCTTGTGATCTAAAGGCGTTTCTAATTTCCTGCGATCTCTGATGTACAGTATAACGTGACATTTAAGTTCCTATTTTCCCTCCTGGTTGAGTGCTCAGTTTACGATATTATTTCATCACGTGGCTCAATCAAATGACAGATGTCAGTCCATTCCATTTCACTTTATCATGTCCATGCATGAAAAATGCAACAACAACAATAAAGATGAAGATGATTATGATTAAGACAAAGATGACCTCTAACCCCAAAACCCTGGCAAAAACAGTGTGTGTAATCACAGTAATGGGGGCTGATGGAAATATTCAAATCTTGCTGACGGAAGACATACCTCTAAAAGAATTTTTCTGGCTTCTTCAACACTTTCTGTTATACCTTCAAAGTCTTCTTTGCTAAGTACCATGTGTGGAGGAAAAAATTGCTGCAACAATTTAAAAGTGGATCTAGTGAGTCTGTGATGATAAGACTGTTTTAAATGTAGTGAATATATTACAGTGATAGGCTAAACAGTCCAGTGTGTACAATGACTTAAAATTGTTTGATTATTTTTAATTTTCTTTTTGAACTGACTCTTATCCTGTACACAGTTCCACTTACATCATAGAAACAACTACATAGAGAGCTTGAACAACAGTGCAACATCAGATAACAAGTGACTTCTTGTTTCAAACAGTTGGACACTTCCATTTTCCACCTACATTCTGTTTCCCATACCCCATCCCTGACAACATTGGAGATATCCCATGATTCATTATGTTTGTACCATTGGAGATTTCTCAGGGAAGTCTAAAATGTCCCCAATGTGTAGACAAATTCATAGACTAGTTTTTAAAATTCTGAGATCATAGTTTTAAAGCACATCATTCTTCTCAATTCCCACTTCAAATGATTTTGAAAAATGATGTTTGATTGCTAGTGGAGATAGCGTTTTTGTAGAATTTTCCACAGATTGTAACCTCAGCCATACAGAGTAATGTGATGCAAAATAGGGAGACTAGTTGCACCAGTTTTATGAAACAAAACTTGGGAAAAGGATATTGATTTTTTCAAATGAAAATGACAACAGAAATTTACATGCTAACTTTTCTTGAAGAATGACCCCTTCAGTTTGTCATGACTTGCTTCCCAAAAGTATGGTATTTGTGGTACCTACAGAATGTGACTTTTATGATTATTTAATGGTTTCTTTTAAATTTCCCTGAAATATCTAAACATACTTTTAATAGATATTATTGAACAATGATTTTGATGCTTCACATTACTGCTTGTATGTACAATAGAAAAAGTTACAAGAAAATAACCTTCATCAATCAAAGAGAATTGTGGGTAATTTATTGTGCTGGGTCTCCATACTTTCAGGCAAAAAAGAAGTGAAACAAAACCAAAAAGTGGCTGGTGTGCACTCTGACTGGAATGAAATAATTGGAACAGATGGTCTTCATGAAAATGGAAAATGCCATAGGAAAAAGGAGATCTTATCCAATCAGCTCATTCAATGTCATCACATGACACAGCCTCCACCAATCATGAACATTTAACGTTGTGCAAAATAACATCACAATCAAAGTAAAAGTCATCATTTCATTCATCTAAAATCATAGTTTTATTCCGCTGTTTGTGCCTTCTCTCACATTAACTTTTGGCATTTTGGAAAGAAAACAGACTAAACAGAGGGAGAAACTTACTGAAGGATTTTCAAATAACTGATATTTGAGAAAGTTCTTTCTAAATACAAATTTATTGTTGGCGTTTTCCGGCCAGCTTCGGTAGACTTCCATCACGACCTCGTGGTCTTCAAGACACCTCTCTGTCAAAAAAAGTGAAACAAACAAATTTAAATGAGATGTGTCAAAACGTTAATGCACCCTGCATATCATTTATATACACATCCTGTACAATTGTACAGTTCAATGCAAAATTGAGGAGAACAATTCAAATTACCTAGAACACATGCATGCATGTTTCTCAGAATCACAAAAGTGCAGTTGAATGAAACTTCAAGCTATGACATCAAATATATGCTGTTGCCACGGTGACAGGTCACTGAGATGGGATGTTTGCGTTATTTAATCTCTCATATTACATCAATACCTTAAGAATCTGTAATTTTCACCAAAACTAGATTACAAAGCTTTGGTGTGTTTATCAACAGATAGTAACGGTGGCTCCTCAACCTTGTTAAACCCAAGTCGGGTCATATGAAAGACTATCGGAATATCATTCCCATCATGTGTCAATTGTCATGTTGAACAGTTCCCTGTAAGCTATTGTGACCAGTGTACACCACTGAATTTCTCTGAGACACAAGACAATTATATTACACATACTTGTGTAGGGTTTATGCAAAGCTTTATGAGAAATTCCAGAAAATTTCTACAGTGACTCAAATGAGTTCAGCACTGTCATAACTTTGAGAAAACACTGATGTTTGGTGTGACGAAAATGAACGTTATATTTGAGAAGATGTGGGATTTTCTTCTTTAAAGGTAAAATATGTACCGGTATGAAAATAAGCCTTTTGTTACACCACTGTGGAAAGCTTCTTGGAAGAGAATCTGCGTTTTTTTGTATGACATGTGACTTATGTAAAAGTCCAAAAGGTCGCAAAGTTCATAATAAAGTTTACAATTCCTGTAATAGCTCTGTCATTGTCAGTCACGTTCCCACCTCCTGCAGGGCATTTCATTATACAACAATTCACTTCATGATCCAGAACTAACTGTCCTGCACTGAGAAAGCAAAATCATGATACATTGTTCTCAGTGGCTCCATATTAATACCCATTTCCTGTCCATGTGACCAATTTTTTGTGAAAACTCAACAGCCGTATAAAAGGGAAAAAGACACGCACGCATTTGTTGCATCACACACTTGTCACACACACAAGTTGACTGACGTGTGCTCCTCAATTGAACAAAGATAAGATCCTTTTACACTGTTATTTCCGTGTTTTAACAGCTCTGAATCGCACTGAAAGGGGACAATACAGTTACAAGCCACACCATACAAGCTGGAAAGGGTCGTTCACAATTGATGAACTTATGCCCGCATCAGCGATTTCACTGACTTGAAGAACAGGCCATTTTCCTTTATTTTGACTTGAGTGAAGACATTCATGGTTCAGCGTCATAGTCTTTCCTTCATATTGTTTGGCTTGGGAGCTACCAAAGGCCGTTAATTTAAATTCCAAAGTGCCAAATTGACTTGCTGGCAGGTTTCCATCGGCTTGGCTCTGTGTACACATACACACATAGAGCATACGCAGAGTTCTACTGTCAAGGTCATCCTGCAGAAAAGTCAGGCTGATGGGAGTACAGTTCATGGCTTGCCTGTTGGAAAAACATCCCACACTAAACTGCGAGCTTTTAGGGATCCTCAGAGTGAAAATAACACCTGGTGAGATGTTTTTCCCCCTCACCGGAAATTATCTCTTGGTTACAAATGGTTGTTTTCATCCTCGTCCATCCATGTTTGTAACTCTTCAAGTTTGCTCACACCTGAGCACTTTCCTTAAAGTCACCTCCGCAGAAAACATTCACTGCTTCAGTCTTATCAGAGCCTTGTAGCCCTAAAAAAATGGACATGACTCTTTTGCCTTCCATGGCAAAGTTAGCCATCCATGGACGGAAACAGCTGCAAGATGGGCTACATATCTACTAATCTTTCAAGAGTTTTACCAGTTTTTATTAATACCTTCCACACATGCAATGACTATCTATTGAAACAAGGCATTTGTATCAACAGTCTGACAGTGAAATTGTAGATCCCCATATAAAATTACTAGCTGTTCTAGGTGAGTTCTATTCTACATGTTATTGATGTTTGGTTTAAACCAATAAATGGTTTTTGTTTACATGAAAACAGCAGAGAGACATCCAACACACTGGGCTGACAATTCAACCCAGACTTTCATCTCCAGGCAAGGACACTGTAGGAAATTGCACAAAAATCCAAACTCTGCATTTATTTATTACCTACCATCTACAGGAACCCAAGTGCTCTTTAGTCGCTCCTCAAACACTTCACTATAGAACCGTAATGTCTACCGTAAATCTAGTCAAAACAATATAGCTCTCAATTTTCTCTTCTTTCACCCAATTAACACATTTTCGTGACATGTGTTTCTGGTGGACACACATGCTGTCACATATTCACCAGCTGTCACTGAAGGCCGTGTACATCACACTTGACATATATGCTCAGAAATAACTTATTAACTGGTGGTTTGTCTCCAGGGGGAAGATGTCTGACAGTCGTGATTGACTGTGAATAAGAAGAAACAGACTTTGGTGAACACCACATCCCCTCTCAAACCCTGCAACATTCACATTGGGCCATAGCAATTAAATTCATTGTTTTGCGTTCACTCAAAATTTCAAAAGGTATGCGGGTCGGGAAAGTGGTTCAAAATCACACACAAAATTTTACTCATGCAAACTGTATATTTAATTTACTTCATTGTTATTGTACAGTAATATGAGTGCCCTTTCAAGAATGAAAACAGAAACTTCTTTTTTGCCTCCACTATTCGCGATAAAATGTAACATTCTATAAGCATACGGGTGTTTTAAACACATTTTACAAAACATGTAAACAAAGATGTGTACACAAAAAAGCTATGAAGTAATGTCCTATTCAAATACACTGTGCCTTCTTTTTCATTAAAACCTATGTACGTAGACAGGCAAAACAAAGAATTTAAGTACTATTGGCCAGTGTTGAAATGCCTGGCCTTGCCCACATCACTTAACAGGTGCATTTTCAGGATACATGTATGTTCAGTGGAGCTATTAATTGTTTGGGGGGGGGGGGGGGGAGGGGGAGTCGATCGATTCAAGTCTAAAGTTTCCAATTAAAAAGGTACATCTATGTGAGGTTAGCAGTCTAGTCCACTAAAACTATCTTTCTGTGTCACATCAGCGATGTAGTCATCAAGATCATTTATATTAAATGCCAGATCTTATGTCTCTAGCACAGTCCAACGGAAAGCAGCAACAGTGCTATATGTGCATGTAACGATGCAGAGCAGTAACTCAGCATAGAAGCAGTGGCTATCTGATGGTCATACGAGGCAATTAAAGGGACAACTATACGGAAGTTATAATATGGCATTCAAGTTAAAATCTATTCAGCGACTGGAGCTCACCTCTGAAGGTCAAGTGAAATTTCTATTTTCTGGATTCAGCATGAATAGCTTGCTTTGTAAGTTCTCATGATGGAATCGCACTCAACTATCATTGAAAGATTGAAGGTGAAATGAATTTGCTTTCCACTGAAGCTGCCAAATAAGCACTGCTACTGTTCAACAAACAGGAAGCATTTCGGTTCCTACATGGATAGTTTGCACTTAGGTATAAAACACGCAGTATGTAGCTTTGACACAATTGCAGGCAATTTCATTCACAATTTACCATTAATTCCTTTTCAAAAGTACAATAGCAGATCAAATGAAGTGTGCACTAACACCAAAGCCTCTCAGTTAATTACATCGTATACGCTATTTTATAACAAAGTCGTGAGTAAAAAAATTGCTCTGAGACATCTTCCGCATGCCTAGGTATGTCCTATCACTAAATTATTCGTGGGTTACCTTTGAATTAAAATCTAAACATATATGAGTAGAGAAAAATCTTCTAACTTCGCATCAGCTTCGTAACAGCAATAATTGCACGATGCAAAATATTTTTGCATTAACTTAAACTCCCTCTCAAAAAGGGCAGGTTTTCAGATTAATGCCGAGTTTTGATGGATGCGTTTTGGGCTTGGCTCTGTATAATGAGTAATTTAAAAACCTTTCGTAAACTGTGCCGATACCTATATGGTCTAGGTCTTTATGAAACAGTCTATGTTCATGGCATGCCGATAATTTGTTTTAAAATTGTTTTTGCTGATTTTTACGGAGCGGTTGATCTCACTGTTACCAGTTTTCACTCAAGCACCAGTGTGAATTTTCGATGAGTTAGGGGCCTTTTATATCCTACACCGGGGTTTACCAGAATCGTTCTTTAGTCAGAGGTGCAACAATTTAGTCTAGTACAACACACAGTGATGAGGAGTGACATCACTTCCTTTATCTGTCATACGACAGATGGAAGACGGTCTATATAATTTTTCCCATTCGCATAAAATTACATTTTAGAGCCATTTTGAATAACACTTCGAATTGATCTACCACCACATATCTGTTCATTTGCAATCTAACTCTTTTATCCACAAATTCCTTACCACGTTACCAATACCGAATTGATAAAATGTGGCAGTTATTGAGTTTTTGCCGTGGATAGACATACAAACAGACATAAACACAAACAGACATGGGACAAACGCCAGCTGATCCTCTGATAGCACCTACATGCCATAGCACATGTATGTATATCAAATGGGAGATTGAAATAATGGTGAAGCAATACATCTGCTGGTAGCAACATTCCAATTCGAATAATTCACATGATCTGTAACTATTGATATGAAACATTTGAACTTTTGGAGTTCAATTTGGGTTATACCGTATTAGCAATGTTTCAGGGTTTTTTTAATATGAATTTTCTGAATTGTTTTAAATGACATCATTTAAATCATAGTTACTTAACATGGTACACCGGTATATATGTACATTAATCATGGGAAAGTTGCTGATCTAGAATTTGTTTTTCCAAACTAAACAAACTGCATAGACGTCAATTAAAATTGCACCAAGTGTAGAATAACTGTTACTTTAATGGGTATGAGGATCTTTGAAATGTAAGAAACAATTTGGAATTGCTTGTTTTTCCCAGTTGTTGTCATGACAAACATACTGTTTTACATCAATGTTCATTACGGTTGGATAAAACAAGGGTGAATGATGGCTGTTACTATCAACCTGCAGAACAGAAAAATCTCAGATGTCAGCACAGAAAAAATGATAAACAAGTGTAAAATGTAAACAGCAAGGAAAAACACACCTTGCGAAAACAAAAGGCAGAAGGTTGTTGGTGTTTGAGATCTGACCAATCACAGCCTTTACAGTACATAGATGCGTGGGTTTGGTCTATAATAGGAAATCATACAAACGTTATACAAACCAAGGTTTCTGCTGAAGCCCTGTAAATCAGTTCTGATGCCAAAAATACAAAGATTTGATCGTTTTAATCTTCAAAATAGTAAATATGTGATATTACATACATATACAAGTATGGACACGTCAAGCACTTTTAGTTTAATTTTCTCTCTCTCTCTCTCTCTCTCTCTCTCTCTCTCTCCTCTTCAAATTTTGGCTATGCTTATATTTTTAGCATACTCTCATTTCTAGATACCCTCATTTCAAGAAATGGCGATAAAGGAAGTTTTACAAGCATGGGTTGAAGAGCTTGAGTATGACACTTTTGAAGTGACGGATTATGCCTACTACATGCGGGTATTGTCAACACTCTCTCTCTACCTGACATGCTGTAACAATCATCATCTTTATCTGATCTGAACTCATGCATTTTGTCTTGCCACGTTTGCCAATTTCCTTCTCTGCAGCTCGTTCCTGTCAAGTCACATTTTGCGAGCCCTTCGAGGGTGCAAACAGTATTTGCAGTTGCCAGGTTATGGTGACAGCAAAGAACAGACGACATGGAAGCAACGTCAGCCTGTCAAGGTGGTTGCTAGGAACACTTCCTTGACTCAATGCAACTATTGCCAACTCACAGACGATGAAGCAATTCACTCTCACCAATGTATCAAAGATCAAAAGCTCAGTGATGATTAAATATTTCCTTGCAAAAAAAAATCCTTCGAGAAGATGCCTACAATAGAAACAATCAGTTTCATCCTATCAGTGTGTGTTTCCATCAAGAGCATTTGTACGACATGCCTCAAATAATTTCCTTTCAATCTGAACTAGAATAGTACAGTGTGACATCAATGAGCATGCTGGCATATTTTGTGCTGTGATCCAATATGGCTGCCGTGCAGCTATCAAAGAGCCATTTGGTTAAACTGAAAGCAAACTGTCTCTCAGCGATTTGAAATTCAATAAAAAACACCACTTTACAAGATGTAAATTAGATAAGTACTCATATATAACAATATGCGCACTACGTCAAGTAATATGGGCCTTTAACATATTTCCTGTCAATACCTACATGTGTGGCTTGTTTAATATTCAGACATGGAATGATTAGGCACTGGATATACGACGAAGTATGGGTGCATGACAAAAAGTTTAAATTGCAATGATGGTGATATTTAAGTAAAAGAATTTACGATATTTCTTTTAGGTATATAAGCAGAAAGAGTTGCATGTTATTTTCTATTTGTTACGTTTGCTCTCTAAAGTCTCTTTTCCTATTTTGCTTGAACAAGATGATCATTGAAATAGAGAGATGCTTTCCGGGGCACCTGGACATAAATATAGAACACGGTGTTGACTCTAAATCTGTGGAATATCAGCTTACCAATTTGATGAAACTTGATCAGTTTCACTTGCAATTCAAGGCGGCGATGTACTGGGACTTGACTGTAATTTGGACAAAATGGCTTCTGGCAATCATGCAAGAGTGAGTCAACCTCGCAGAAAATAATTCTGCTATTTTTACGACAGATATGTTGCCGAACAAATGAAGTTTTCACATTGAGCAGTCTCTTTCTCTCTACATTTCTTGCATGTAAAGTATCTCCTTGTTTTATGCTTTATCTGTATTAGGTCATCTTGTCATTGCTGTCTGTAGAAGTTATTACTCCTCTTTATCATTAAGACGATTTAATACTTGAATGAAAACAGCATTTTCCTGTACTACCTTTGTTTTCTGAATAAATATATATATAATATACATATATATATATATATATATATATATATATATATATATATATATATATATATATATATATATATATTTTTTTTTTCCTTTATTATTGATTTATGTAAAATATGTATGTATTTATATATGTAATGTATCTGTGTATCTATTTATCTATCTCTCTATCTCTCTATGCATCTATGTATCTGTGTCTGTAAAGGGCCGTCGATAATAAAAGCTGACGCACGACAAACGTAATTCTTTTGTTTAGGGGGGGGTAAAAGCTCATTTCGTTTTGTGTGCGTCAAAATCGCATAAGGATTTTCCTCTATTGTTTTCGAAGTGCAACTTTGCAGCGAGAATGCAATACTACCTTTGCGTTCAACGAGAACAGAATGACCACAAAATACGGAGACAGAAAAGACAACGAAAAGACATGAATGTGAAATAAAAACTTGTATGCTTTTTCAATGTGAAACATGTATGTGAAACATTTTCCTACGTGCGAAATACATTAAAATGTTCTGTCTTAAAAAGTGAAACGCGTAAAATGGAGGTTAATTTATTAATGTGCCTTCCGGTATTTTTTCATGGGCGTGCAGATCGGAGAGGTGCGTGTGGGTTTGTCAGAAACGGCATCATAATACGAAATTGATTTCGCATAAGAACTTTCGTTTTGAGGGGGGAGGGAGGGGGTTTCAAGTAAAATGAAGGAATTACGTTTCTTGTGCGTCAGCTTTTATTATCGACGGCCCCTAAGTTTACTGTTCTGCAAGTGATGCGACCTGGGTTTACATCTTTTCTTTCTTGCTTAATAGCCAAGTTGCCTGCTTGCTTCTTTTCTTTCTTGATTGCTGGTTCATTGACTGATTGGTATATTCAACTGTCTCAGTCATCTACCGACCCACCATTTAATCTGTCTACTCACTCACATGTTCATCCGTGTATTCATTCATTCATTCATTCATTCATTCATTCACTCATTCATTCATTGTCTTTGGCCATGGAACAAACAGAGCCACGTCCACATTTTCCAAATCCCTGATCAGGCTCAGATCTTGCCCCTGAGCCTACAGCAATGATGAGCCACGAACTCAGAACACTGATATTACAAGAAATTCAACTTCAAACATTGAGAGATGAAATCAGCTTCCATCAACCAATTCTCTCTCTACGCTATCGACGCATTTGAAGTCAATACAAGAATTTTCAGAGGAACTCAAATGCTCTGTTGCAGACATTCCTGATATTTCACATGAGTCAAGGCATATGTGCTATAATTATTGAAAGTTTACATGTAACATCCAGCCACGCCACTTGCAGACACAAGTCGCAAGTCCACGTGAAAGAAATGAAGTTTTCAATTAATAGTTAATTAAAAACATGCGGTAGACTGCACTGGGATGAAATGATTTCATTAAAATGTAGACACCACACGATATTGGCACTGACAAAGTCAGCTGTTGTAGCTTTCAATTCCAACACGCCTGTACCAGAGTGTAATTGCCCAGGTGTAACTACTTAGTCAACAGGAAATAATCGCCCACTTCTAAGCACAAAATTTAATTTGTTTTTCAAAAAAACTCTCCCCTGTCGGATATAGTATCTCCTCTCTGATGACTGTGGATGAAACTTTGACCTCAGAATGTTTTTAAGTTTTGCTTCTGTTCACAAGAAAGAACACTCAGTGTTTTTTGACTCCCCGCCATTCCAGTCTCTCTTTTCCCCGTTGGATGGAAGACATCACGTAGTGTGATAGTACTCACCAAGTCCGTAATCTGTGAGTTGTTCGACCAGCACCCAGTTTTTATCGTCCGAGGCATGACTTTTCAAAACCATGAGGCAGCAGACATCCCTGGCTTGGAATGTGTTCTGCATGATAATGGTCTTGCTGCTTCCGTCTTCGCTGTAAACTTTGATGGGGCATTCCTGAAAGTAGATTTCAATATTTTTAAAGTTAGTACTGCCATCCTCTGGAAAAATATTGACAATGTAGGGCCTTATGATTAACAAAATGCCAAATAATCAGTATGTCACAAATGAAAGAAACAGAATATGTGGTATGTTCAATTTTCTGATGAACTGATTCTACTAATAAAATTTGTCATATTATAGTCATAATTATTTTACAGTTGAATTTGTCTCTGTCCTGTATTTCTTCCACACGTTTGACTCTAACGACTGAACAGCAAGGGGTTTTCAGCAATTAATGTTAAAATTGTGTTTGCTTTAATTAAGAACGGTAGGTGAAATGAGTAAATTGAACATTTTCATCATTCATACTTTTTTCACTATACTAACAGCTACACACACTGTGAACATCATCCTTGGTGCATACACTGACGATGTCAACGTCCTCATGTCATTGAGAACATCCAATCCTTAATACCCCTGGCGTAACAATTTATTGAAGCCTGACAACTCTCAACCCACCATCTCTTGTCCACAGGGAAAATGCCTCAGGACCACTTAGAGTAAAAGAAATTGAAAAAAAAGAAATTGGCCGTTTCTTTCCAGGGCAAGGATTTCAAGGTTGCCAATTAAACACCAATTCAAAAGAAACTGCCAACGGAAAATTGCAACGTGTTGCACAGTAAAATCACCACAGCAACATACTGTTATTGTCAAAATATTTTTTCAAAATGTACCAATATTAGAGATTATCAAACAATCCAGATCAGACACCTGATCAAGGAAAAATGTCTGTGGTTGCTAAGCAACCATGATGATTTCAACATTACATCCAAAGCTATAGCCATATGTTCTGCAAGGCATTCCCTAAACTTTTAAAGTCAACAAAACATGCATCTTGACTGAGTGATGATCACGAGTGCCAGCAAAATTCAACCTCCTGATGTGCAGCTGGCTCGGAAAGTTATATCTGGTTGGTCGACTGTCGCTACTCACAGCAACTTACGAAGTCTATTGTGTATATTCAATGATAACGGTAAGATTCAGCTGACCAATTGGATAACATCAGCCCAATTCAACAGGTGGAGTGACAGCAAAAGCATCTGATTGGTCATTCGGGCATTCTGATTTATGTGTCACATGATAGACCTTTGACGGAAGTTCAAGGGTCAACTTTTTCTAACATTTCGCAGGTCAGTGACTCCTTCAGGACACCCAGTTGACTGTATTTCTATCCTGCAATGTTTTCAGATTCAAGGAACAAATCCCTGTCCATGAATCAAGCCAAACATGTAAAGCTGAACCAAAGCCCTCATTGCAATAGTACTGGCTGAAAAATGTACATTTAAATCTTTACTAATGATTTTCTAAAGGACATATTTACTCTATAGTTGTCATTCATTTTCGTTTGCCATGCAAACTTTAGATTAGATACCTTAATGGCTTCTAGTTTTTCTGATGCTTAAAATTAAAATGGATATAAATCTCTGTTTTTGAACAAAAGAAATATTTCCTCGGGAACAAATGTCAGAACCTTGTTTTTCTCCCCACCGCATATGCAGAAAACATTAAAAGCTTTAGGGAATTTACGTGTAATATTTGAAAATCTGAACTTCTAGTGCATTCTTCTGAACTGCACGAAATGATGTACTGACAACCATAGCTTTGATAGTGATCACTTGTGTCTGTTAGGAAGCAGTGTTAGTTCATCCTGCATTTTATTAGCCTCCCGGCACTGGAAGGCACCATTTCTGTAATTGGCATGCCGCTGGGAATGAACTCTTCTGATGAAAGTACACCAAAGGGTCATGTTGGACTAACAGATGTTATTTCCGTACCTTTGATTCCAATTTTACAGTGCAAAAAATACAGGGCTATCCACTAAATTTCTTGTGATGAGTGGAGTAAAGACTGAACCTCCCGGGTTAGCTTTTTGATCCCTGCAAAAAGCTTTTTTCTAAATGATTTTAATTATTCATTAATTTAAAGTAGTATGCGCCTCGAAAGTGAAAGACTCACACTTTTGCTCAAACATTCCTCAAGGAAATTTTTAAACATTCTTTTTCATTATCAAGAATTAAAATCGGGGGTCACAATGCAAATATTGATACTAGAGAAACATCTTATCCAAGATTTGACAATTTTTGAAATTCAAAATGGCCACCATCCCTGAATTACATGTAACTCTATGGAGAAAAATAAAATTTTCCATTTTCAAAAAAATAAAGATGGTAAAAACTTTTGCTCATTCCAAGAGCTTTGAAATGAGCCCCCGCAAGTGGAAGACCAGACACGTATTGGAAAAATTTGAGTGTCCAAATTTCTGTCCCCAAGGCACATACTACCTTAGGCAATACAATCTGCAAGGCCAACAGAATCATTTCCTGTATCATATTTGATGGACAACGGATCCTGTTATGATGATGAGTCACACATGGGACAGACTTATTGTAACACACCACACTAGCTGTAAGCCCATCAATATTAATACTTGGCTCAGAGCAATTACACAGGAAACTATGCAACGAGTGTACTATATGTCACGGCTGATCGACTGCAGGAATACAAAGTGCAGTTGCCTGAAGAATGTAAACAACAAAGCATTGTTTTTAGCAACCAGAACAATGTTGCAACATATCCCCTATAGAATTGTTCATCATTAGCGGTTTCGGATCATTATTCCCAGTCATTTTAATATCCAACATTCAAAACATTGCACCATTTTGCAAATTGTTAAGCGAGTTGTTGAAATCTGACGGCTGCACGTATCACAAACACTGATGTTATAATTACACAATTAAAACCATAAAGGAAAGTTTTCAAGTTGTGTTGCAAAATTCATTCGAGAATTTCAAAATTTTAAATAATGTACTTAACACGAAATTACTCTGTAAGGGAGTTCTAGTTATGTAGCTTTTAGGATTCTAGACGTTTAAAGCACAATGTGTGTGAGTCATCGTTACACAGAGAAAGCAATGTTAGCTGTACATCAGAGACATTGAACTCAGCTGCTGATGATGGACAGATCTTGCAGACTACAAACAGAAATTTTCTGGTTGACTGAAATGAGCAATCCAAGGGCATGATAGTCTGAAGGCTGCATGTCAAGCACACATACTTATATTATCCAGGGCATTTTCCACAGAGATTTCTGGGCTGATGAATCTGCCCGCTGTCACATATGTCCATGAGCAGATGTTGTGAAAATTAGAAAATTTCCAATCAATAGGAGACCAAGACGGCAAACGATTTTATTTTTAATTGAAAACAGAGAACGATATAATTTTAATTATTTCTTATGATATTCCGCACTGCAAAAATACTGATGCAATGGTGAAATAATCGTAAAACATTATGAAAATTGTAGAGAGCATTATCAAATGGTGTACACACTAATCTCATACAAAGAAGGCTGTTAAATCCAACCTAAAAAAATCTAAATTTCAATTAAACATTTCTTTTTGACAGCTAGACTTCACCAGCACTACAACCTACCGTATGTTCATTCAAATGTACCCAGTATATTTCAGTGTAATTCAATGCTGTACAATTCAACAAATTAAGTTGCTCTTTTATCAACAAGTGTACATTACACTAAGCCAGTGAACTTGAATCAGTCTAATGTCTCATGAAAGAATATCTGCTGCTCATCAAAGGATAGAGATTGTCCTGGAGGAATGTGCTAACCAACAAACAACTCCATCGGCATAAGAACTTGTGCAGGGCCTTCTACAGAGTGATTCTATATGCAAGCTGTTGACACGGACCTCTCTGATAACTAATTTGTGTTTGAATTCACTATCCAACTACAAATTAAACATTTGAATGCCTAGATGCATGCAAATTAAGTGATTGTTCATGGCAATTTAAAAACTGAGTTTCAGAAAAGCTTTTCGCAACTGCCTTAAGTTCAGTCATTTTGAAATATAATTATCCCGCTTGAAGATTATCTGAAATAGACTGTTGAAAAAGGTAAGATTTTCACTGATTTTCATTACCCGGAGGATGTATCTTCTCCTGGACACAATTTAATTTCACACTAAAAGACCATGAATGTTATTGTAACACAGTAACAACACCTGCTCTCATACTCAGCTGAAACTGAGCATCTATCAAATACGCTTTCATTCTGATTTCTGTAATTTGAAACCCTGTTAAATAGTTGCTTCTTTTTTAGAAAAATTTTGATCTGACTGTTCAATAATTGAACTGTCTATCACGCCACAGTTTGGTAACAATTATGACATTAAAACACTGAAAATGGTTGAAAAGGTTGGTATAACATTGAAATGGCTGTATTTACATGTGGACAATGAATATCAAAATTGTATTACTTTAAGACTTATAGAACTATCATAACCTTCACTGTAAATACATAATGAGGATAAATCAGTGAAATTTTTTGTGAATATTATAGATACTATCATCTATACTGTCGCAGTGTTTGGTTTTACGAGTACGCAATATACTTTGATTTGATTGGATACCAGGATAATTGTCTTATCGTGACTGGTCGTTTTGTTTTTTTACATGTTGGTTGAATGAGCGCTGAGTGTTTGTCACGTTTTCACAATTCGACTATTCACACATCGTTTCATCTGACTGGCTTTCATTTAGCCAATCGTTACCCTGTACATATCTCATTTGTATCTTAATCCACCAATAGAAACACACACGTCGCAGTACTTGCACGTTTTGTGTACATCTGTATGTCTCATTTGCATTTTTATCCACCAATAGTAATACAGACATAGCATTACTCGCACCTTTTGCCACGTTTCAGTCCGTTAAAAGCAAAAGTGGGAGGAATTGTGCTTCAGTTTAAGCCTGTAGCCAGAACGGCAACATGTAAAACTGTGACATATTTCAGTATAATAAAAGTTGGCTGTTTAAACTGCCATTGCTGAAGTGCGGTGTATCCATGTAAGAGCGGAACCGTGACAATACTATGTATCAAAAGGAGAGTTTTTTTATTGTATGAACAAATGGTTAGTGGTAACTTTTTCTTCTGCCCAACATAAAAGCTATGTAAATAACCAGCCAACCAACCAATCCTAACCCCCCTCAAATAACTCCAACGATCTGTCCCTCAAAAAAGTGCACGCTCACAAATTCTGTGCAAACAAAATTGCACATGTGCATTTTCTTCATATCCAATATCTCATCAAACTTCAACATATGCTGCACGGATTTCTGATTTACCAGTTTGTCTTCTTGCATGCACTCCCTGACATTGAAAAGTTCCTAATAGATTCTGCAATGCATACAAATGTAGGTAGAGACATGCAATTTGATTTGAATAATCCATACCAATACAAAATCAATCACTGCACTTTTGTTATATACACCTATTAGGCATACTGTACACACTTGTATAGGCTAATTAAACATACTGAATATGCTTGTCTTCCAGTATATCATCAAATTGTCTCATATTGTCACTGTATTGGTTTAGCATGAAGTTTCCTAAAACGATTTCTTTGAGCATGACATAGAAACACAGCTTTAAATTTCACAAGATTTAAAGTCAAACTGCATGTACTTTTCTTTTACTAGACAAGTATCCTATATCACGGCATGAAATTCATAGCCAAACGATTCAAGTTGTTAGATTATACCATCCACATACTAGCCAATCAAAAACTTTTATTGAATTGAACTTCTGAAGCAATTGAGAGACTTGATAACAGAAGCATCACTAGGTGCACTGGTTAGCCAAAAACAATTCAGATTGCTATGGGAAATGATAAGGCTATCTACCAAGCACTATGTACTAACTTAGACCCACAAACATTAATTTTTTTGTTCATATATATATGAAAGAACACTGGGTAATGCATTCTTGGGAATAGTTTGATATCATCTGATATCAAAAGTAGTCCACCCTTATCAGGAGCCATACATATGATAAACTTCAGTGAAAAAGATAGACAGGTCTAAATCCCTTGGGATTAAAATATAACCTCTATTATACTGAAACATCAGCGCTTCTATTATTGCTTTTTAATTTCTTTTAATATTATTGTGTGCCATGCATACCATTGACAAATACCATTAGCTCAAAGAAATATACACTGGGATTGACAAACTTGAAATGCTTAAGCACAACTAATCGTACGCCACTTCGTCACAGCTCAATAAATGCTGCACTTATTCTTGAATAATTCATTACGTGCCAATCGCAGTTACAGAACAATTCCATGTGAATTGAAAATTGAGCAGAATCTAATTTGCATGTTCATTTGTCGTTGCTCATTGGCAATTTTTATCAGAGCAAGTTTTCCTCTTGAACGGACAAAAGGTCTATGGAGACCCACCAAATGTCACCACTATCTGTCACTTTTGCGTGGAATTTATTCTTTGCACCTTTTTTTTAATTTTCTTATCTAAAGTTATCAAAACACTGAACTGAATTCTTCTTCACAGCACATTATGCACCAGCCAAAGTCTAACCATAAATTTTTGATTTCCAAATATTTGTGTGAGAAACTGTATACCAACACAACTGACATAAGGAGCAATAGATTGAAGCATATAGGGTAACTGGACCAATATTGACATGTTCTTTTTGATAAATATTTATTTATTGATGGTGGATCATTTTCAATGACAATTTATTATCATTATCAGTAATACATAAATTGTGAATTATGACGCTATCAAAATACTATTGTAAGAAGATACTAATTGACTTGTATGTTTCATTTTCTCTTTATTAATTTATTTATCCATCTTTCTATTTAATATTTTATTTGTTTATTTCTATCTCTTTCTTTCTTTCTTTATTTAGTTATCTATATTTCTCTAGTTTTCCATTTAATTTTCCGGTTTGAAGACCTACCTCATCCATATTCTTTTCATTATCCACGGATAGATAGTTGGCCATATTGTCATCAGGAGTCTTCGCATCCTGTCAAAAGATAAAGAAGACCAATAGCTGAGGTTGTAGTAACCATGGCGATGTGAAGGCTGAGCAATTTCTTCCCATGAGCTTTCTCACTGTCATCATCGTCAGGAACTCATAAATCAAACTCTCTTAATTCATTATTCTAAGACCATGGATTTTTTTGTTGGTACTTCCTGTAATACTGAGAAACTATGCCTGATTCACAAATGGGGCAATTATTCTGGTCATATTTTTGTAATATTTCGTGCGTGAATCTGACTCTGAGTGCTCGTATATGTCTGTCTGTCTGTCTAACTGTCAGTAACTCGCATTCACACAAGCCTGTGTTTATGACCAACAAACATTTACATTTTATAATGGGTAAAGGCAATTATCCAAACTTCTGTTCACATCACCCCTGAATATTGTATTTAAATTGCATACAATGATACACCCACCGTATCGGGATGAATAAAAATATTAGAGTCTAGTATTTTCTGGCTGAGAATCATGGATTAGTGGAGGAGACTTTGGCATATATACATGTGAAATCCAATCCAAACATCTGCGTTTTGTTCATTACACAGTTATAACAAGTAATATCACACATGAATCTAAGTGGTCTACACTCATACATAAGTGGAAACTCATCAGTATTGACTACTTTAACATGTTTCTTCTGTCCACTTGAGTTATCTGTTCCCAAATTTCTAGTTTCTGTTCTATGTGCACAAGGAGGCAACGCCAATTTGCAGAGCTTTTCAAGAGGTATCAGGCCTTCTCTCTTAGCTCTTCACCTGTCGACAAAACCTAGCAACCAACCTCTCTTCCAAACTACTATCAGAAATATGTAAATTCTCACACTCTGAATGATGTGTCTGAATGAGTGTGTGTACTTTACTTTTATTAACAGTTGAATAACAAGACAGCCAACCTTGCAGTTAATCAAGCTCCACTGTGATTTTTTTTCAAAAAATGATTGATGAAAACTCTTTGATCAGTTTGGTATTCAATAAGCCACAAAACACACTTGACACTGATCTTGGACAAATTTCACTGGAGTCATTCCTAGGGACCTATGTCCCACGTTTCAAAGCTTTCAGACAACCACTATTGTTGGAGATTTTTGACCATAATTAGCAAAAAATTCAAACTTGCAGATTTCCATAAAATTTGAGCAAATCTGATTTGTTTTATCCTCAGGGACCTATTATTAAACCCATCAAACTAGCACTTTCACAGAAAGGGCAAATTTTGCCCAAAAAATACAAAACAGCACAACTCAACCATCACAACTTAAACACATCTGCCTGAGGTCATTCACCAGGCGCCAGGCCCTGTATACGAAATGTCAAAGTTTTGTCACTCACAGTTGAAAGATTGTTGGATAGGCAGACAACAACAGATGACAACAGTGAATCAATCTCTCTGATAAGCTCCCCATCACTGACGGCGCTAGCTTAAAAACATGAGACGAACAAAGTGGTTTAATCAGTCATGTTCCCTTTTTTTCAGTATTTTTGTTGAGACAGAGAAGGAGTGTAGCTGTAATCTCAAGTGCCCAGGAATCATGTGTATCAGGATAATTCAAAAGTAATTGTCATTTCCATATAATTTTGACTTTTCCATCATATTCCAGACTGTGGTTGGATTTTCCAGGTGATAATGGAGAAAGGTTGTACAAAATTTAATATACATGTTTGTGATTGGCAGACAAGATACCCTAATTTTATACCACACTCTGTGGGCCACGACAGTTCCTGGACAACCTAAAATAATATCTGATCATGATAGGAATTGCCAATTTCAATTTCATATCAAGTGTCTTAACGTGAGTTCGTTCAGGATTCACTGACAAATATGAAGTATCCTGGCACTAAGGTCAACAAGTTCTTCAAATTTATGGACTTCCTGCATCAATTTTATTTTTCTTTGATTTATAAGATACGGATGAACATGAGTGGATGATGAATGATGGGAATATCGATCAAGATAGATGAAGTAGTGTGATAAAGGTGAATACTGAAACTTGTTTCATCTCATTTGTGTTGATTTTCATCAGAGAACTTAAGATATCTGTCACCTAATGATTCATTCATGTTCCCTTACACTTCTCTCAGACTTCACAGGAACCTTATCATTTCGGTTTCCTGTGAACATAGAATGCCAAGTTGAACAAACGCGATGGCTTTCTTGGGGAGACATATGGGATGATATATTTGATGACCTTTGACCCCAAGCCCAGTGATGCAGATACGTGTGTGTTGATTTACGACTCGTGTATCAGCTTTGTCTCAAACTCATCTTTGTCAGAGCAAAAGGGTATCAGCCACGACAACTTTAGAGTAGAGTTTCATGAAAGTAAATGGTATTGAAGATATTTTGCCGATTTCATTTTGTAATCTGAAAACCAATTCGAAAAGTACATGCACATGCTTCAAAAGCTGATGGATACAACGAATGCTTACGTTTATATGTCAACAAACTTTTCATTTATGACACATTTCTAGCTCATTTTGCAATTGGTAAAATCTGAATTGACATCTGATCATAGACAGTTCATGATTGTATAGATTAATCCATCTTGGCCAATGTGAATCTGAGAAATGAGGGAAACATCTCCTTTTGGTTGCAGCTTGTAGGTCTATAGTGATCTCAAATGAAGTCAGTACTTGAAAGGTCATTGAACTGGAATGGGCCATTGACACAGGAACTGGCAGATTATAAACGATTTATTCATATGGACAGAAGCACCTGCAGTGGGTACAATTGATGATGAGATTGATGTTGGTGCCAAGTTTAAAAGTCTGTTACAGATCGCTGTTGTAACTAACAGCAAACAAAAGATGAAGGTACAATTGTCAAATATGATGTATTGTGACAGAATATGAAACTGATGATGGGTTGGGGCAGAGATTCTTGCCAGTACAGTATGTCCTTATATCATTCATGCACCTCTGAATTGTGATTTTTACCCACAGATACACCATGTGATGGCACTAGCTGTCCAAAATATTTGCCAAGATTAACACGGATGAATTAAGGTAATAATCAGTATGCAGTTGAACGATTGGCTCCAGGCCATCTGCTTAATTTACCATCAAAGGATGTATTAACAAATTGGTGCTAAGAGAAGACAGACAAGTTTCCACACTTTATTACAAAGATTTGGCTGTGATGATTGTGTGTGTGTTTCACTGAACTGTGCAGCAATGTGAAAGGGTCATAGACAAAAAACTGCAACAACCTAGCTCGGTTATTGAACCATCTTTCTGACAGATAGGGATTTAGCCGAGCGGTTTTGATCGCGGACTCTCATTGTTGGGTGAACAGATACAAAAGATGAGTTTTACTCTGATCAAGAAATTATTGATTTTTATCTGGGATGATGTGCCAGTAAATGTCACCTCTGTTCCCTGCTGCTGTCATTTTACTTGAGGCTCTGTTTGTCTATAAAGAAAATCACATTGATATAGGTATAGCAAGAGTTACCTTACCAATTTACTGATATGTTGAAACATTAGAAACAATGTTGGTTGAGCGTAGACATCATTAGAAGTTTTAATGATGAACATGAAATGAAAAGAATGGGATGTATGGCAGGGATCAAATCGAAATTTACTCTTCCATGTTTGGAAAAGTTTAGGGAGTGTGCAGAAGAAATTGCCCAAGTTCAAGTTGCATTGAAAATTTTCCTGTAATTTTACCAGGCATTCTGGGTAATGGCCGAACCAGAGGTGTTGAGAAAGAAAAGGCCTATAATACTTGAGAGGTTTATGAGTCAATGTTCATAGGTTTTGATGAGTTTAAGTTTGGAGTGTTACACATTTGATTAAAAGACATTCTGTAGAGTTTGCCCGATAGGTTGAGTGTGTCTGAGGGACTGCATCAAAGGTTTATCAAACTCTGATGATGTGAGTTTATGGGGTTTTTACTTGGCAGTCACTGTCCAGACAAGAATACAAATGATGTAAACACACAAACATAACATACACATACTTGTGAGGTTTGTGTTGATGTGCCAAATCTAATACTGGTAGTGCAACTTGCTTACTGGAAGAATCAAGAAACTATAGTTAAATACTCAGAACGAAAAACTTCCACAACAAGTCATCATAAATGACATAGTCCCCACTGGATAAACTGTTTTGGGCACTGTTAATCCCCCTTTGGATTGTAATTTAAACACTTCTTGTCTGTCTGTGATTGTAAAATCATTGTTAAGTGGAGTTGTCTTTGCAGACTAATTTATCTATGGACTGAGCACTTGAGAAATTTCACATTGTTACATTGTCTCATTCTGTCATGAATTTCTTGAAAGTTTTACATCTATGTTTTGTGACTTTGTTGAAATCCATTCATGCTCATTGCCCTATAACTCTGAAGAAGATTAGTTCTAGCTTGTCGGAGCAATAACTCCTGATGTAAAATGATTGTAACAAAATGGCCGCTTAGCAGCCACGTGAGATTGCATCACAAAATAAATTCACATGCATATGTCCCTCATCGTATGTTGTCCTCATACCAAGTTTGAGTGAAATCTGTCCAGGCATGGCTGAGTAATGGCTGCAGATGTTACAGGTAATCATATGAAAACAACAATGGACGGACTGACGGACATACCAATCTATGAGTCTCCATGGACTCTGTTTGTGAGGACTAAAAACTGTCAAGGGTAACAATTGCTGGTGCTTTCTGTAATGATGTCTGGTATATCAGAATGATCAGTTGTAACCACATCTGACAAATTGGACTAACTGATAGAGCCAAAGTCTCTTAATTGTTAAGTCAAACCTTACAAGCCAGATTAATATCAGAGCCTAGATTTACAGATTGATACACTACCCCCTTGGGGCATGTGGGAGGAAAACACTGACTCATTCTATTGACCACTTTCATTTGAACTGTTGACATGATTAATTGAACCCATGTCGTTTTAATGCTTGCGCACTGCCAATAAAAATTTTGAAATCTCAAGAGCGTGAGAAAATTAATTCCAATGAGCACAATCTCGAAGAGACTTTGGATTTCTTACAAGTTTTCACGCTTCACAGTTGCTGAAAATGAAGAAGGCTGCATGATCTTCAAGTTCATTATCATGTCATATTTTTAGTCGACCATACTCTGACACTGCATGACCAGAATAATGACTTTCCTTCTCAAGGAAAATCATTCAGTCCTTTCTAAACAAAGATATCAAAGCCTACCTGGAAATAAAACTTTCTTTCCATGTTTTAAAAATTTCTCGCTCCAAGTTCCCTGTGTGATATTTTGAAAAGACATAGACGTCTGGGATTACAACTCTTCACTGCGTTCTCAAAATTTCTCACTCCAAGTTTGCTGTATGATATTTTGAAGAGACCAGTAACATTGAAAATGACCTGTTCCTTTGTCTTGCACAGTTGTAAAATCAATAAAGTTATTTTTAGAGCTGTTGTCTCGGGTTCATAGCTTCCTTCTTATCATTTGCCGAATGATTTGTTTCAGACAATGACCTAATAAGTATCTGCTATGAGTAATGTCCAGAGGAGTTCCTCAACCATACAATAATTTTTTTGTGCAAGAGAAATGTATTTCAAGGTTAGTATTTTCACAGGATTTCATTTTTCAATTGAAGATAATCCGTCTGTGAAGCATTTTCCGGTGGAAGTGTTCTTTATGCTTCGACAGACAACACCAATTAAAACAGGGTCTCTTGTACAATATTGATCCAATTTCCCGGTCACGACCTCGCTCCTCCGCACTGTCTGAGGAGTAAGTTGAGTTGAAAACTGAAGGCCAACTCTTTTTCTCTCTCCATCCCCTGGAAGTTACATTTGTCACCAAGGCAACCTGGATAAAATCTTGTGATAATGATTTCCAGATTTCTTCACAGTTTATGAACGACTGATGAAAGTGGATAAATGTTGAAAATGTCTGTGTGTCTGTATCAAAACTTGTCTCTGTTCACCTGAAGGTTTGCCCAATGAATATGTTGTGAGTACTTCACATGGGCGATGGTTTTCTAAATAATGATACCAACAACATCTCAGAATCTTTTCTGAAATATCATGTCTGAGTCTAGCTAAGTGCTGTTGATGAAAATAAATGATTCTGCAGGTGTTGATAATCAACCGAAAGGTGAGTGTACAGAGTTATAGGTGGTGTACAAATGTTAGTAATTAGACATCCGCAGTGGCCATGAACACTGCCGCATCTGATAACAATAGAGACCGATTATAGCCTCAAGGTGTGACACTACGTGCTTCAGAGTACACACTTGGGGAAATGCAACTGCTTTAAGAGTCCCCTAACTCGACAACTGTTGGTGCTTGCTGTAAGATTATGCAGTGTCTGCAATTGATCTCATCACACCATGCTACGTTTAACAAAAATAAAAGAAGTGTATGCTACACCAGCCTGATCCTATAGCCACACACAACAGAGGCATCATTCTATTGCAAATCGACCGGCTGAAATTATTCAACAGAAAAAAGTTTTTGGATACTACTAGGAAGTCATTGAACACAGTTTGTTCTACCACTGTAATACCAAAAAGAACTCTACCACTGGCTCTGTGAAAGTTTGAATAAAAAATAAAATCAAAATATGTGTACTTTACCTGCGCATTGTCTGCGTTGTTAGTGGCTTCAGCCCCCAATTCCGGGAATGGGTCCGGCACATTTGAACGGTTGAGATCATTGCGGTATCCCTGGGGCACAAAGTTTGCTTTGCTGTGGTTTGCATTACAAGAGGCCGGTACCGATACGCTTCTGGTCATGCATGACGGTCGCGGTGGCAGAGCCGGCGGTTTCTTCTTCCTAGCCTCGGCCAGTATGGGCTGCTCATCATTGTCTATGGATATGCTATCGTAGCTGTCCAGTGAGTCAGTATCGCCTTGGATGACGTTGGTCACGCTTACTGGCCTCGGTGGAAGAGCTGGCAATTTTTTCTTTCTGGTCTCAGGAAGTATGGGCTGGCCTTCATTGTCTGTTGATACGCTGGCAAAGCTGACCAGCGAATCGGTGTCACCTGCAACAACATCAGAAAGCCTGTTAACATTAAGATTACATTTGAATTTAATACTTAAAATGAAAATTATAACTAGAATAAAGATTCTCATAAATTCTGGGAATGGGTACTGCACTTTGAACGGTTGAGATCATTGTGGTATCCCTGGGGCACAAAGTTTGCTCCTACACCGACGCAGATCAGCATATGATCTTGGGATAGGAAGACATCCCTAATGGTATTGGTATATAAAACTTCTGCTGTCATACCTGAACTTATTCTCCACATCTACTGCTTGAAGTATCATATCATAGTTTTTGTTAATGAAAAGAACATCAATAAGTACTGATAAGTATGCATATTAAGAAACATTGAAGTATTAAAATCCAGAGATGATGACTATTTATAAATTATGAATATTCATGTACCTCATGTGCATATAACACTCCACACTAATACTACATATTTTGTAATATGCATATGAAATCCAAAATTACAGTAGAATGCGCCTAAGGGACAGACATACGAACTCTCCAATTTTTACAATTCTTTTCTGAATTATCACTTGTGGGGGCTCATTTTATAGCCCTTTGCCATCTATTCTTAGTTCCTCACATAATCGAAAATTTTATTTTCCCCATAGATTTAACACAGGGATGGCAGCCATTTTGAATTTCAAATATCGGTAAATGTTAGATAATTTGTTTCTCTAGGACCAAACTTTCCACGGTCACTCCTGATTTTTGTCTGATTTGGTTTAAATTTCAGTTGAAAATTTCACTGAGGAAAGTTTCAGCAAAAGTTAAAAGTCTTTCACTTTCGAGGCGTGTACAACCTTAGATGTGAAGAAATCTGAGAATGGATGCTAGTTGCTTAAAAGATAGTGAGGGTGCATCGTGAGGTCATTGTACACTGTACGGAACAAACCAAGGATGACATTCACCTTTTGCTGAAACCTTCAGCACAAATACTGATTGAACAATTGTTGAGTTGCCGTTGGCATGCTCTAAATACAAGGACAAACGTGCATCCATATCTACTCATGCTTCCAAGAAACCTCCAAAATGTACTTAGTGGAAAGGCCATCTCTAAAAATAATGTTGGTATGGCCCTGAGAGAAAATTTCAAGAAATTTCTTGAGATAACATTTTGTGTATGCAATTTCAAGACCAAGTGAGCGTAGTTTATAAACATTTTAAAAGGGATAGTGAGAAACAAGGTTCAAAATAAAAATTACCGGTACAATGGAAGTAATATGGAGCCATATGGACACATGTATTATTTGCTTATGATGGAGAACATAAATATGGGTTTGGGAATCAAAGTAATATTTTTACTGTCCTTTGGAACTCCGGTAATATGAGTTGGGTACCATAGTAACATTCACCAGCTGGTTACTCATTAAAACTGGTAAGACAAGAGATTCAGGGAAACAGCATGTTAAATTGTACTCTGGTGTTTCAGTGCATTGACCTTTTACCACACCAACTCAAAAGAACCAAGTATGGTAGTACCTTGTGATATGAAAAAATTTAATACAAAGTTGCTGTCTGTCAGTCAATGTACTTGTGCAATAAATAATCTCACACATGTGTGCATTATTTTTAAGTTTTCAATATATATCTTTTTTTGAAGAGATTTATCGATGAGTGTCAAAATATCAGCTCTAGACATGACAAAGAAGAAACAGAATGGCCATCAGGTGGCCATATTGGATTGCATTCCAAAACGAATTTGATGTGCACCTGAAAGTTTTTGTTGTGCTCTGTCCTTGAACCATCTTTAAAGGAAATCATTATAATAGGTGCAGCCAACGAACAGTGCACTTTTAATTAAAGGGGTCCTTTTCATGTTAAGATATATTGTGCATGACAAGTAATGTTAACTAACTAATTTTAAGTCCAGAGCGTAATTAATTAGCTGTTCATATTTTGTCCTCCAACTGAACATTTTTCGACTTACCCTCCCGCACAAAAACTTCATTTTTATCCACTCCCCACATATATTTGCCTGTTCCCCTTCCCATTGTGAATTTTTGAAGTTCCCCTGCCCTGTGGCGAAAAAAACTTGTCGATATGCTCTGCCCTGGAAAAAAATTCCCTTTAAAATTTTATCATACCCCTGCAGACATGAAGTTCTCCTGCCTTGTGATAAAAAAAACCTGTCTATTTCCCCATGCCCTGTGAAAAAGCAAGTAACTTCCCCTCTCCTCATTTTTTCCCCAATCCGGATCCCCATGCCAATCAACTGATATTTGCCCAGCCCAACAAAAAAAACTAAAATCTGCTCACTGCAATCTAAAATTATGTCCCCTACCCAAGCAAAATTAAAATTTCCTCTGCCCTCAAAAATTTGCTCCCGGAATAGCTTTTTCGATGAATAGCTCCATTGGCTGCACCTGTTACGTGAGTAGTCTCAGTTACCCGGGCTGCACCTAGGGGTTCTCATCCCACCAACCCCACAGTCTGGGGATGTTCAAAAATCTGAGCAAAGATAACGTGATGTAGACAAGAGCGATGCATCCTGGGAGCAACACATTAATCCATGATGCAAATTATGTCTTGAGACAAAGTCAAGAAAAAATATAGCTTCACGGTTATGTGGAAGTGGCTTTGGAAGGCCTTTCTTGGTAATACTGTAGGTGGGAACTATGGCTTCTATGTCTTGGATCAGTTGCATTGTACTTGACTATACATGCCATCTTGGCTCAGAGATTTTTAAATGGGGTTTCCCCAGACTGTGCAGGGATGGCCGGATGACAGCCACCGACTGCAGTCTTGGTAATCGATAATGCAAGACTGACTAAATACAAGAGTGATCAATGTGTGTTGTGGTTGTTCTGAGCATGAAATAATCATTAGCAACTGACTGGCTTGTGACAAGATTGGAACTTATCACAAAACAAGCATATGAGTATTATGACTAGACTGGCCTGGCTGTAGTATTTTCTTTGATGTTTGAGCATAATCAGCTGTGTACAAAGTATCACAGACTGCTATAATGGGCATGAATTTTGTTGATATTGAATATTTGTGGGGTACAATGATGTCACAACCATGCTTTGAAAAACACTATCACCACAGCGTTTCATCTTCGCCAAGAATTTTTCAGTCAATTTTTGCAGTATTTTTATGCCAATGGTGTATATAATGTGTTCAATTATTCAATAGGGGTCATGGTGTAGGCACCAGTGGATGCTGTGACTTCAGTCGTACCATCAATGTGTTCTTCTGCTCATTTGCATAAATTGTCTGCGAAAAATCAGGGACCATTTCATCAGATTAGACCAGGCTGTGATTTTCTATCTGTGTCCCTAGCACTTCGCGCACACATTCGGTCCCGCATCTGAAAACCATCCTCCCATGAGCAGCATGCAATTGTCAGTCTCTAGCAAGGTGACCATAAATACGTAGATCTGGTCCCCAGCTGAGGTGCCAGGGCAGGCAATAAGAAAATTGCAGAGGCGGTTTTAACCATGGACACTTAATTCACAGGTATTGCGTGCAGAACTCTCCATGGAGTAACCTTGCCAAACAATTAACTTAAAGGTGATGTATTTGTATACACAGAGTATACACAGAGTATACAGCAAAACATTTGCCAAAGAAAACAAGGCATACAAATTTAATACCAGCATGTAAACTCAAAGCCCTCAGAAATAGACTACCTTGTTCTACTTTTTTTCTTTATCTATTGTGATCTAAAAACGTATTTATCCAGGTAGGCATGTACAAAGATTTGTGATGACAGCAAAATAAGTTGAAGAATGATATTTTTGCACATAATAATAGTTTTTCACTTTCATTGAATAAAACTCAACAGAATTTTTCATAGATAAAAATTATAAAACAGGAATAGCGATACATTGAATTTTCTGAAAGCTATGAAAAAATAAACTAACAATATTTACATAAATACACCACTGTACTATACGAAAAATATCCAAGATGTGAATTCCTAGTTTTGTCATAATTTGTTCAATTTTATAGTTCCACAAGATCCTTCCATAATAAGATTGATGTCAAATCACCTGAGTGATGTACAAAAGAAGTGACTCTTGACCCTTGACCCCACCGTAAACACTGCAGCCAGGGAAAGACAAAATGACAACACTGTAAACTATCAACAGCCGTTCAAAGATTTGCAGCCCACACAAAAACTGCATAATACATCTTCAATAAATTTCCATAGGGGGTTTATATATTGCATGGCTCTAACATGACAAACCTCTTTTGGATAAACACTATATTAACGACAGGGTCGGAAAGAAAATTAGCAGAAATTTCTAACCGCAACTGTCAGTAAAAATAGTGACAATGTCACTTGGTCGCTCCCTATAGTTATCAAAACAAGCTAAAATCAAGCTAAAAGATTTTTTTATCACAAATAGAAACAATTCCCCCAATAAAATAAAATTATACAAATTTCACCAGAATTTGATCAAATCTTACTGACGTCACCCGTAAAACCTCTACACTAAGTTTCAACTCAATCGGACTTGTGGTTTCAGAGTTAAAAAAAATTTTTGATCAAAATGAAAAAAATAGCCAAAAAATGCAAATATGCAAATTTCACCACGATTTGCCCAGATTTGAGAAAGGTCACTCCTATGCACTTCCATACCAAGTTTCAAATCAATCAGACTTGTGGTTTCAGAGAAGAAGATTTTTTGACCAAAAATGGGAGAAAATTACAAAAAAATTCATGAAAAATAGCAAGTCCAAGATACTGACCCAAGATGTGCACAATCATTTCAGGTCAGCCCAAAGTACTTACATGCTAATTTTTCATCTAATCTGCTCAGTGGCATTGAGATTTTCAATAAAATGTAAACTTGTAAACATATATACATATGGCTATGGGAGCTAACAAACGACCCAATGGTCGACAGAGCTCTGCTGTGTTATGAAGAGAGCAACGTTTTGTGACATATGTATTGATGAAGAAGGTTGAGATCTTTGATAGCTCATTTCAGGATGGCCTGACCTAAAATGGCAACATTAGCTGCAAAAATACAAAATTGATGATTTCATCATAATTATGTATAAAAATGTATACCAAATATCAAAGCTATCACATGAGTAACTTTTGAGAAACAAATATTTTGACCAAAAACGGCAAAAACTGACCAAAAATACAAAAATTGAAGATTTCATCAAATTTCACTATATCACACTAAGAGAACCCCCAGGAACCTGTATACCAAATATCAAAGGCATCAGACAAGTAGTTTTTGAGAAACACATTTTTTGACCAAAAATGGCAAAAATTGCACCAAAAATACAAAATTGCAGATTTCATCATATATTCTGTATATCATATTTAGTTTATCTGTAGGAACCTGTATACCAAATATCAAAGCTGTCAGACGAGCGTTTTGATGAAATAAATTTTTGACCAAAAATGACAAAAAAATTCCTTAAAAATACAGATTTGCTTATTTCATCATAATTTGAACAAATCCAAGTTGGGCTATCCCTAGGGACCTGTATACCAAATATCAAAGCTGTCAGACGAGCGGTTTTGATGAAATAAATTTTTGACCAAAAATGACAAAAAAATTCCTTAAAAATACAGATTGGCTTATTTCATTACAATTTGAACAAATCCAAGTTGGGCTATCCCTAGGGACCTGTATACCAAATATCAAAGCTGTCAGACGAGCGGTTTTGATGAAATAAATTTTTGACCAAAAATGACAAAAAAATTCCTTAAAAATACAGATTTGCATATTTCATCACAATTTGAACAAATCCAAGTTGGGCTATCCCTAGGGACCTGTATACCAAATATCAAAGCTGTCTGACCAGCGGTTATGAAGAAGGAGATTTTTTACCAAAAACGCCTTTTTTGGCACTAATTTGCATATTTTTGGCAATGACAACTTCATTTGAACAAAATCTCATCTACAGCCCATCATCCATGTACACACCAAATATCAAGATGAAATGTGCAGCGGTTTTGGAGTTTTTGATGTTGACGGACAGACATACAGACATACAGACATACAGACGTACAGACATACAGACATACAGACATACATACATACAGACATTTTCCTAGCCTATAAGAATAGCTTCCATTGCCATATATACATATGGCTATGGGAGCTAAAAAGGCTCTTCTCCTCCCGTTACTGAATAATTACTGGAGGGACATTAGGCCGACAAAGCACGGAAAAAGATTCAATACGGGATATAATTACACAGGCAACTACCATGCATCATAAAGTTCCTTTGAAAGCATTCAGTTTCTCTAAAAATAACTGTTCTTGAATATAGGCTACGTGGTTTAAATTACAGTAATTTGACATGAGCATACATGCAACACGTGATTTCTACAATCAGCTCCTCAGCAGAGACTTTAAAAGCACGGCAATTGTAGATGTGCTTGCAATAACCACAACGGATCTTTGTACGACACTTCAGTTTAGATAAGCTGCCCACTTTTTATCAATTGGTTTTAGCGCTAGTATCACTGGACTTAACCCCCTTTGAATTGATCCACAGTGTACCGTACTTGTATCCAATATCCAACGGTTACAGAGGCATGCCTTGGAAAGTTTTGAAAAGATTACACGACACCTGTATACACACAAAACCCTCGTTGCTGTGAAAACTGCTGCAAAAATCGAGCTGTACTCATTCAGACAGGCAACATGGAAAATAATTGTTTTCTCCAGTTGAGTGAAGTGATTTAATCGCAAACAGCAGTAATGAGACAGGATTATGAACACGATAGGATAGCACAGATTTTTTTCTGGAACAATGTAGCTCTTTGTTCCTGTCCTCAGATGTCAAATATTGATTTTTCTGGTTTCCACCTCTCAGGATTGATCTCCAGGTCAAATGGACCTGACCACAGAATTCATTTTACCTCTCTGAATGATACGAACTCTGACCTCTTAACCTGGGTTCCGCCTATTAAGCTGTATTACACGACAATTACACAGGGGTTGCTAAACAAATGATTACATATTACCGTAAAACCCGATCAATTCGACCAGAAAAAATAATTACGATTTCAAAATCGTCGATTTATTAGGAAATTAAAACTGCCGAAATAATTTAGTGGTCGAATTAATTGGAACGACGAGGATGAAATTTACGCGAGACATGTTTGCCATGTTGAGACTGCTTCAAAGCATGGACTGTGAAATTTTGTGAGGTCGACAAATTAGGTAACAAAAAACCTCAAACGCACCTGGGTGTCACATCAAAATCAAAGTGGCCGCGATTACAGACGGAGCGATCTGTGACACTGCCACCGGCCGCTCGACGGACGACGCGTAACTTCGTTGACATCGTGTGCCAGCCCTTGGAAATATATTGTAACTCCCTGACAGGCAGATGAGATAGTCTAATGGCGTTTGATGCATTGGAAGTTTGTAAAAATAATAAAAAATGACATCACCGATCATAAGAAACGTGGTGTTGAAGATAATAGTTTTTAAGAGAAGACTATGACGACCATATTTCTGTAAGTATTGTCTAACTTTGGAAAACCAACATCTGAAGATTATCTTCAACCAACACTTTTATATTTATTCTAGGCCCTACTCTTATTATAAGATTAGTCGAATTTCTGGAAAGTAGGTGTACATTTTCGATGTCTGTGTATCGTCTATACCGAAGTCATATCCGAAACAGTATAATCAGATCGCGACAGCGTAAACCTCTCTCTCTCTCCCTCTCTCTCTCCGGCATTTCGATATTTTATATTGTCGACATTTATATATAAGTCTGAAGTTTCAGGTCACTGCTCAATGCAAGTAGTTGATGTCAATTTTCCGTATCGGGCATGGTCTCTATCGTCACTCAAATCGTTAGTTTTTTCCTGTTATATTCGATATCAGACTCAAAACACAACGTGAACAATGCTGATAATATATTGCATATTTCGTATCGAAAACCGGTAAAGTTCGTAACTGGTGACATGTCACGGCCTGGAGAAAGTTCATCACCATCGATCGAATGTCCGTGATGCTTTTGCTGCAAATAGACATATTGACATAAGACATATTGCACAGGGAACTTCGCGGTATGGCAATTATATGAATTTTACCGTGAAGAAAATCTGTGACTTTAAACTGGCCGTACAACCAACAGTAAACATGGCGGAGCAATGATACCGACTTCAGAGACTTCGATTTTTTTTTCATTGCGACCGCTGGTGAGAGCGAGTCGTCCGGTCGAATTTTTTCCCACTGGCTATTTGGCTTTGAATTTTCAATTGCCCTCATGTGCTAAAAACAAGACGGGCGTTCGCTGTGAATCAATAAGCCTTTTGAATATGAAAAAATCGGACATCTGAACCTCAACTCGCAGCTTGAAAGTTGTTCTCCGAATCAGGACAGGGACATCGGTGAGGCCGGATTTCACGTAGCTATGGAAACCGACGGCTCGTTCGTTGTAAGAAAGCATGCGATGTACGTCTCATGCTCCCTTGGGCCGTGGACTTTCGCCGTATCGCCTCTACAGACTACACCGTCTATTACCTAACCATGCTAACAAACACACGATAGTTCAGTAACATATGTCTTCATTAATCTACCGATCATCGAGCGTCGAACACTTCAAAAACAATGGTCGCGGTCACGGATTCAAAGACGTTCACATGAAGACATGTCAATAAGTGGCGCGCAGAATTATTTTTACTGGTTTTGAGAACTTCTAAAATAACTTGTAATCTGTATATCTTCGCACATCGAACCGATATTGTATACCTATCACCGTCGAAGTTTATGTCTTTCACTGTAGAGTTCTTTTTATCCAAACACATATCCAGAAGAGTCCCACAGAGCAGTCAAATGAAAGGATAATTGCTTCAAACAAATGAAATTGCAGAAAGAATGAAAATCAACAGCACATCCTGGACGTGATTTAAAACATAGCGCTTGTGAATAGGACTATTCTATTTGAGTAACGGGGATGGAAAGCACAGAACTGTAAAAGTACTGGAAAAACGTGCCGTTTTTCTCGCAATTTTAGCAACTGTAACGACCCTTTATTCTTTACTAATACCTTTCCATAATTGAATTAAACTAGGTTTAGGGCTTATACACACAGTGTACGTACACTGATGTACAGAACTTTAAAAAAGTACTCTGCTGGGAACGAGCAGGGGTTTACACGCTAATTGGCGCAGTAAAACAATGGTCATGTCCATAGGTTCAAGGAGAGACACGGTGGCAAGAGTGCAGTGTCGTAAAATTGCATAGACTAGTTTTAAGAACATACAATATCTGGTCATCGGTGTACTGCTGTGAATCGAAACGACAAGTGTATGCCTATAGCTTTGAAATTTATGGGAGAGACACCACGACTGAGACCGGCAGTAGCACAACAAACTATTCCGAATTGTGCGTCCGTGTTTAATACAGACATCTCTCGTAGGTGATTCTGGTTTCTCAATCGAATCAAAAGTCAACATTGACAACATTGACATAAAATATGTCTGAAAACTTTTGTTTTATTCAACCAACTGATTCATCTCCTTTGATATCCCCTAAGCTACATGTAACAGTCCGGAAAGACTGACATCGATGTCTCCCGGGCCCCCATGCTACAGTATGGCTGTATGTGTTCAAATATTTCAGTGTTATACATTTTCTTGTCCTTCTCTTTCTTTCTGAGCCAGTGTCATTATTGTGAACACGGCTAATAAATAAATAATAATATTTCTTCACCGTTTTGCAAAATATCTCGTCAACCGGGCGCATGGGCAACGTCTTTGTACGTTGGTCAAACTAATGACACTGTAGGTCAGGATATAACATCAGTCAAAGTAAGATTGAATAAGGAAGACGAAAATGCTTTCATCGATTGACAAAAATGAGAAGGAACGAGTCAGTAAATATCGAACCATAAAGGGCAGATCGAGACTGCCATCCCCCATGATTAATCAACTGGAACAAAATATATATTTCCATCGACAGACTTACACAACCAGAGACAGCATTTTATTCAGCTTTAAAATAAGTCACCGCCTTTCCTATAATAACACCTGGTTTGCGTTTCGATCTACTCTGCTCTGTCCCCCAATAGGTATGGCCGTCCGGGTTTTGCCTACTGTCGGCGTACTGACTGATACATGGTTATTTCTTCAGCTATCTTTTCATCATTTGGCATAAAATACAGCATCTCTTTTGGTGCACAAGGCAAATCAACGTTTAGAAGGAAAGTCACAGGAGGTTAGGATATTATATAGGTGAAATTAGAATGGAATATTGAAGATGAAAAGACTTTTATCGGTCGACAAAAATTGCCACAAACCGAGAATTGAGATTGTCTATGATTTATTAATTGGGTACAAAAATATTCGATTGAGTCATTAAACAGCCAGAAAGAGCATTTTCTTCAGCTTGAAAAAATAAGTCGTCGTCTTACTCTTTCCTTGACACTGTCCCCATTTGCGTTTGAAAATATTAGTCTGTTCCCAGTCGGTAAGAACGCACGCGGCGCGGCCGTATTTACCGACATGTAACATCGATTTTTCCTCAGCAATTTTTTCAGCATTCGCAAAAGATTTCGCAAACTCGTCCTTTTAGTGCACGGGCACATCTGTCTATGTGTTTTAGGAACAAGCAACATGTGGTTTAGACATAATATCTGTCCAATTAGGAAGGGATATTGATTCACACACAGAAAGAGTCTGTAAATTTCAATCGACACGGGATGGTAAGAATTCGGAAAAGACAATAAGAAAGGGAGAAAGTAGGTAATTTATTCTTACTTTCTTCGATATTAAGGTGAGAAAATAGTTTCAAAACCAGAGACTAGAGGGTTGGTACTTCACACACGCTGAAACTTCACGCATATTTCGAAAGCGGCGACTGAGATCCAGCTCACAAAATCACTGAGGTTTCCACTCAGCGAAACTAATCATGTGACCCAATGAAAACCAATCTGAAAGCCGTTTACAAAGCCCTTTGTTGGTCTCATTTCTGCCTTTTTGTCTGACCCGTGGTTCATCGTATTCGTAACGGTGGTTTTCGATGTCTTGAAATATCGTTCATTCACCAACTGAAGGAAGTTTTTGAGGGTATGTAATTCGGTCGAATTAATAGAGATCGAGAAAGTCCCAATTTTAGTCGGTGGTCGATTTGAAAGGGCCCAAATAAAATTATGTTTTGTGAAAAAAATAGGGTGGTCGAATTAATAGGGTGGTCGAATTGATCGGGTTTTTACGGTACTTTGACGAATGCTTCCCATCTGCTACTAAAACATGAATTATTTCCTTTTCCGTAACCCTAAACCACCCCTTCCTCTCCATACTGGGGTCCACCTTCGCTATGATAAAAATTTATGGGGCTGCTCCAAATAGCCAAGGCAAAAAGGGTAAAATATTTTCATTGCACTTGAAAGTTGCAGCTCTGTTAATGAAATGGTAAGTCATTCTCTGATGTGCCTGGGTCTTCATCGAAAGAAGAAGTAGAAAATTTGTGTGTTTACTTTGAGTTACAGACCACAATGTAACAATATACCACGGGCTATCGCGGTAGGCTGATGCACTGGTCAAATTTTGTGTCAAAGAACTGTGCACTTCACACGAAAATACAGCGGTACAAATTATAGGATATAGCTTTCCCTTGATAGTTTTTATTACCTGGAAGCCTTTAATTATTCACTGAAAAGCCATGATCACAACAATGGCAAGATTTTTTTGTGATTTCTGCAAACAAATATACATGTCAGTTGAGTCACCATCAAAGGTAATGCCACCGCAAGGAAATGTCTGTAAGAATTGACAGATAATTTTCTCCGAATGGCAGGATTTTTGTCGACATTTCTCAGATAAAGCATAACAATATTAAAAGAAAATTTATAACATGGTCAAACAGCTGCCACTTGGAACTGAGACACAAAACGGCAAAGTTGTACAGGTCACAAGTATATGTACGCACATTTGGATGATTGGCCAATATCGGTTCATGTCTGTGGTTTTGGCAAGATTCGAAAAAGCATCTCTGAACTAACGACCACTGAAGCTGCTTAACTAGGGCATTACAACCAGGAAGCAGTGGTCCGTTTAATAGCCTGCGAGGACATACTGTACTAACCCTGACCAAATCAGATCAGTGCTGTTTAAGAAATGCAGCCTTGTACGTCAAAGCAAACAATGAGAAATCTGAACAAAAGAATGAAATCTAGAGGTCATTGTTACATTGAGGGTAAAAGAGGTCACACATAGCCCTATACATGTTACAGAGGTGAACGACTGACAAAAGTACATCATGTCCATGCATGATGCAAGGAATAATTGACAAATAATTTGACAAAATTGCACCAATACTAACCCCTACATCATGTACTTAAGAACCATTTGAATAAATTATATAAGTTATGCCATTTCTGGGTAAACTCATTCCTTTGGCAAATTGCCAATAGCAACCACCTATCGTTTTGAGCAAATATGATACCAGGCAGTCTATTTTTCAAGCTGACTTTATCAGAATCAAGCTTTACAGTATGTACAATAAACCAACCATTGTGACAGAAAATGGTTTAAACACAGTTAAAAACCACACACATTCCATAAACACATTTCTGACAAAAGTTTATGTATTGTGCCAATGCTCAAGTTCTTCACTTATTCTAGAGCACTTAGATGCCTTTTCACTCTGTGAATTAATTAATCCCTTTGAAAACGATAAGGATATACTTAAGTCTGGGCAGAGAACTGGAGAACCTTTTCTGCGCCTGCATACATTTGACTTTCACCACCGTTCTATTTGTGGAGTTTGCTTCGGCAATAAATATATATAGGCACATAAACTGCTCATAAATCTGATACTCAATTCTCTGCTGTGATATCAATGAGAATTGGAATTGATATCTCAACTTATGGATGCAATATACTAAGTATCTTTTATGAAAATATTCATTAAAATTTGTTAATATATTTTTGGTTTACCATAGTATGTTGAAATCAGTCAATTGCACGGAAAAGAAGTATAGCTGAGTACAAAAAAAGAAACAACTCTATGACAGGGGTTTCTGAATACGAGTTTAAGATGATCATGGTGTCTTCATCATCTGAGGATTTCAACAGACTGACTCACCCATATCACCTGGACTGATTTCTTCCCTGTTGTTGTTGACATGTGATGTTTGTTGGATGTGGCAGATTGTCTTGAGATCTTCCACCATGTCGTTCAAGTTCCCCAGTACATCTTCGAAACTGGAACAGCCGACATCGTCCATGCTCGGTTCTTGTTGTTTGTGCTGTTTCTATCTGTACAGTCAGCGGTTTGTCCTGCACGTGAGATAGATGTGAGGATGGTGTCACTCAAAGGACAAGGAAAGCAAAGTGTGACTTAACGGCATTAACTTTTCCACCTTTACCTTGGCATCTAGTGTCTGGCTCTCATTCAACTATTTCCTCTTACAATTTTCCCTATCTATAAGAGCAATTGAAAGTAATCTTTTACTATGGAACGAATATCAAAACACTGCCACTGGCTAATGTGTGTCAAGGCCAGGTCGAATTTTATCGCTAAAATACACCTGTCGTCACGCAATAACGATTGCGATCTTAACAGGCCGATTTCGTTCGCCAGTTGGCAGCTAAACAATATTGCATTATCTTTACACATCATTCATGATTATCAATCGACTTCGTGGTGAGTTAAGCCCGACAAAGGTCATCCCACCTTTCAGCTTTGCCAGCATGTACGTGACCCGAGGTATCTCACATGTGGGTTGCATCAGACTAAGGGGAGGCGTGATGCGTAAACGTTGCCCCGTTTGTGTGTGAACTGGACGTTCCTGCTCTCGAGTGACTGTCCATTAATGAGGAAAATCGCCCACACATGACGAGCGTCGGGTACAACCTTTGAATCTGGTGTTACGCACTCTCAATCCCGTGGGGCGTGCTGAAATCACCGAGATCAGAGCCTCAACTACGTACTTGTAAAACTGTGCCTTGCAGCCACTCAAGCTTCAGTTACTGGGTATCGTCTCTCGCTCATACGGTTCCCCTACTTTCCCTTGTTCATATGGGTTATTAAATCGAAAACAAAGTCGCTGCAAAAACCTGAAAACTGTCATTGAAATCAAACACGTACGCAACAATGTTTTGAGGACTTCAAGAATCAATATTCGGCGTCACTCTGTTGGCCATTGCCCACGTTTACGACGGTGGGCGTTCAGATAGGCACTGAAGGAAATCGATTTGAGTCAGGACACCATTAAGGTTACCCGTTAAAAGGCAAAATCTGCTGAATAGTAAAGTACTTACGTTGTGGCACTTCCCATATCCCATCTGCTTCTGTTTACTATTTACAAAGTATGAGCAGACGTGACCCGCCGGTTACTCACACCTCACACTTTAATGCCAAGCGAGGGCGTGCTTTACGATGTTTCAAAGCTTGTTCCCTGCCATGGCCTGGCCAGTATATGTGTGTACACGGTACAAAGGTAGGATAGGGAGAGGTGTGTTGCGGGCCGTGATGATGTGTAAGCAACGAGGTACAGTTATAATAATGTTTGCACTAGGTTACCTATGAAATCGATGTCAATCTTGAGAATTTGATACACCCTGATAATCAAAGGTGATGGTAGACTAGTTCAGAAAAAGCAGCGTCTTCAAGTGTCTGAAGCGCAGTTCAGTTGCATTTATATCCGTGTCCCGCAGCGCCATCAAGTGTTTTGATTTTCGCAACTCATTTTGTTTTTTCAAACTTTTTCTTCTTGTTCAGCTAGCACTTCGAAACTTTACAGATATTCTGTATCGTAATGACCAGCCTAATTCCAAAAAAAATATGCATTATTCAAAATACTTGTATCCTGTGCATACAAAGTTATATATCAATAGTTATCATAGCAATCACGTCGAGCAGTTGTCACGCTGGATGTACAATTCTTCAATCATTCATCTATTCATGTTCATACTTTATCTCAACATTTCTGTAAATGCAGCTTTTTAATCACCAGAAATTTCATCACAGCAACCTACAACCCTCATTTGAGATTGTACATTCCTCCCCTCTGACTTTGCACCCCTTTCCCACTTTCTCCAACAAATTCTAAATGATACTTCACTTTTGATGTAGTGCTTTGCTGCTTTAATATCTAATCTTCAATCCTTTAATTTGTTAACCTCCACTTTGACATATGTGTGTATGTATGTATGTATGTATGAATGTATGTATGTACGTATGTACGTATGTACGTATATATTATATATATATATATATATATATATATATATATATATATATATATATATATAATATGATTGCTATATATATATATATGATTGCTGATGATTGCTTAGCGCATGAAAAGCTGTAGAGTGACAACTACAAGTTCCTAGATTCTCAGTATTACCGCCCTGCAGAAATGCATTGAGCACTATACTTTGCCTGCATTGACAAGCAAACCATTTTCGTATATATATATATATATATATATATATATATATATATATATATATATATATATATATATATATATATATATATATATATATATATATATATATATATGCTTAGCAGGCAAAGTTCTGAGACATTGCTTTCAAATTTAATTTTAAGATATTTATTACAACAACCAAGGTACAATCTTGAATTAATATTGATACATACACAATTTTATTGAGGCTGATTTTATATATATCTTTTCATGGTATGCTAATGTTATGTAAATTACTTCAATGCTTGAGTCCTAATCATTTACTGTTTGATTCCCACATACACTGCGGTATTTGTGCTTCTGTTCACAATCGGCAGAGCTGAACTTTTATAAATCATTCATTGGTTGGTCCAAGGGGAAGCACTGAGGTACATTTATTACCAGTTTGCATCAATTTTTACCATGCACCTCCATTAGACTCTACCCTTTCATCATCAACTTTTGGTACAAACCCATTGTGTTCCATGGGATACATGGACCTATCCACTCGAGAGATGGGTGAAAATTAAGAGTATCAAACAGGTCTGCCTAACCTCAATGATGGAAAAATTCACTGGGTTGAGGAAAGAAAATTTACCATGTAGTGGTGCTTCAGACATCAGAAAAATGGAAATTGGTCAAAGAATATTCATATACTAAAATATCATCAGTAAATATCCTGAGATTTACAAAAATGAAAAAAGAAGAATGCTTCATTTCACGATAACCGACATGAGATAAGGAAAAACAACAAACACAACACTTTGAAGTTAAGATGTACACTTGTGAATTTCATGCAACAAACTTATAATGTAGTGAAATCATTGTTAAGTAAGTATATCATAAGTATATGAAAACAGCACAGTTAAAAGTTACTAACTAAAATGAATTGTTTCAAGAAAAGAAATAAAAAAATAATTTGGGGATATCTTACTCATTTGTTTGAACAACTAAAAAAAGTTTTTTTATCTGGTATAACATGAGCAAATGACAATACAGGTTGACCGTTGTTTCAAGCTGGTAAAAACAGAAACAACGCAGAGGGAAGAAATGTTTACAGATGTAAAACAAAGTTAATATATGTTGTACATCTTTGTAATCGCAATAAGACAGACACATTGAAACACTGCATATCAAAAGAAAGACAAATTAATATAGCAAATGCAAAAACAATCAGACAATTATCAAGCTAACTGATATTTGATTTCAGTAATCTTACTATAATAAACAATTGATTCTAAACTCCATCAATCGATCATTCATTAAAGTAAAATAAAAAAACAGTGAACAACAAGGTATTTGTGGCAGTGAATAGCTCCATCTAAAAGTTGATATTCATGTACTTCAAAGTCGCCTTTGGGGGAATTTGTGTTTCTCCATTCATATAAAATATAAAATTTCAATTATTATTCAAAGAAAAGAGTTTGTAAATCATTGAGATTGCAGAAACATGGCAAAAACTATTTTCACATACAATATATACATCTGTTTTTATATTACCAGTATCACCTGGAGCAATATGGGTTCCCAATTTCTGTACAGTAATTTTGCACATCTGTTGGTAAACTATTTTCTATGGCTACTCAGATTAGTGATGGCAACTAGCAATTAAGTAAAGTCAGCTTGTATCAAATCAGAAGAACTCTAAAACATTGGCTCTGAAATTCTCATCATCGTTAAAAATATTGTCAGCAGGACATCCGTCTATCATTATCACTCTGATGACTATGGCACCAAGCTAACAAATTTCATTTCATTAAAACTCCTCCGCTGAAGTCATTCAGATATCAGATACCAAATGAAAACGGCAGCACAGGTTCATTACTTTCCAGAGGCGATATTCTCACAAAATGTCAAGTTCATGTGGTGCAAAAGAAGACAGCTGTGATCAATAAGCAATATTACTTCCAGGCAGTGTGGATTAGGGACGATTGCATGAAATTCTGTCGGCTACGTTATTTTGCAGTGTCACTGGAGTAGGTTCAATGTTTAACCTTGTGAACAGCTTTACATGCTTAATCTAGCAAAACAACTTTACATGGCCTAACCTAGCAAATCAACTTAACTTTGCCTAACCTAGCAAAACAACTTGACTTTGCCTAACCTAGCAAAACAACTTTACACATTACCTAACCTAGCAAAACAACTTTACATTGCCTAACCTAGCAAAACAACTTAACTTTGCCTAACCTAGCAAAACAACTTGACTTTGCCTAACCTAGCAAAACAACTTAACTTTGCCTAACCTAGCAAAACAACTTAACATTGCCTAACCTAGCAAAACAACTTTACATTGCCTAACCTAGCAAAACAGCTTAACTTTGCCTAACCTAGCAAACTACTTTACATGCCTAACCTAGCAAAACAACTTAACTTTGCCTAACCTAGCAAAACAACTTAACTTTGCCTAACCTAGCAAAACAACTTTACTTTGCCTAACCTAGCAAACTACTTTACTTTGCCTAACCTAGCAAAACAACTTGACTTTGCCTAACCTAGCAAAACAACTTGACTTTGCCTAACCTAGCAAAACAACTTTACACATTACCTAACCTAGCAAAACAACTTAACATGCCTAACCTAGCAAACAACTTTACATGCCTAACCTAGCAAAACAACTTTATATGTCCAAACAGAAAATTATGAAAGTTACAAAAAATGGTCCCTTATCAAAAGTAACATTTTTTTTTTAATTTAAATTTGCACAAATGGTGGGGACATAGTATTTGCTTTGAATGAAGTAAAAGAGCACAGTAGATACAAACTATATCCAGTCATAACACTTAAAATTTATTTGTAAAACATTTAGTTCATAATGTAACAATGCCTTAAATCCATCAAATGGACAAAAAACTGAGAAAATACCATACTGTTTCAACACAAAATTTTGCTGTAGAAAACTTTGAAAACCTGATAAGTTGCCACCTAGGGTTACAGGCCTCCAGCCAAAGTAGTCTTTGATCACGGTCCCTCCATAGAGGGACAAACCTCTTACAATAGGATTCCTACAATTAACAAAGGAACCTCAGATTGATAATGTTTTGGCAGCTTTGAAGATTAATAAACACATACCCCAACCTCATCTACTCGTTCCTTGTTCCATCCCAATTCCCTATAACAGGTCCACATGCACCATAACAGTTAATGTGTGTGGGCTAAACCATAGTGAGAAAAGGGGTGAGTAGAGCACACAGAGCAATGGTGGTTTGTTGTCATGGTTTACAGGTGGGACAATTAAACATGCTCCCCAGGGTAAACTATCATGGTAAAATAACTTCCATTTCCAAGATATCTCTTTCTCCACACACAAGCTAAAGTCAAGAGAGTTTGAGCTTTTTTTGCTGGGCACTGTATGACTTGCCTGACGGTAATGTGAGAAAAATAAAAAAGGAATATAAAATATAGAATAGAATATTTACAGATACACTTTTGATCCGTATCAGAAAAATAAATCATGCCTCGGCAGTTGTTAGAAACGTTGAATTTCACAATGTGTTACATTTAGGACAAAGGAAGGGTGACATTGATAATAATTGATAGTGATCCACTATGTTAACACAGATAAAATCAATCTCATATTAGTGAGATGAGAATCCATGCATAACAATGTCCCGTACCCTTTGTTTGGCAGTGTTTCTCTGAATCTATAGATACACATGACAAATTGAGATCTTAAAATTATAAAATCCCAGAATCCTGAACAAGTGTCCTGACATGTTCATGGATATCTAAGATGTGTTTTGTGTAGTTCAGTGCAGAATATGAAAAAGTCTGCATATACAAACACCAAGACCATGTTCATGAACAATTTACACACATAACTTTAACTGTTAATGGGTGTTTTCCACAATCTTAAACTTCAGAGCATCATTTTGAAGATCATGAGTACTGATAACGCCCAGTTTGCTGTCTGGTTCATCGCCATTAGTCATGTATAGGTATAGATTTTCATGGCGTGCTGATCTGAAAATGCAGTAACTGGAATTTTCAATGCGTTGACGGTAAAAAACACGATTGTCCAGATCTTTCAGCTTCTCAGGCCTGACTACATTAGACTTCAACGGTGAACTTGACTGCAAACTCATCCTGGGCTGCTGAGTACGACGATCCATAGAGCACGACACATATCGATTCCTATCTCGTTTTTTAAAAATTCCAATATCACGAGTGTACCAGGGACATTGCTGCCAATGCGATGTTTATAGTGATGCATTTTGACCAGATCTGAAAAAAAGACAAAAGGCAATTCAGACATTTCTCTCGGCCTTTGAGGGCAGTATGATAGCAATACTGACCAAAACAATTATTGAAGACACTTTGACAGCTCTTCCAAATTGGAAGGAATTATAAGAACTAATATTTACAAAAAATCCTTTCAGTATCACTTTCAATGGTGTTGCTTTGAAAGTCAATCAGCCCAAATGTTCCTCATATGATATAAACTAGCTCATAAACTGAACGTTCTCTGGCTAGTTCATGAGCAACACCTATTTAATCATTGTCCAATCATATGAGGAACATTTGGGCTGATTAAATTTCAAAGCAACACCAGTGATATCATCGTCTCTCCTGGAGACCATTCACTTTCAAATGAGCTGTTGTTTTAGACTACGGCGCAAAAAATGGACCTCAAGTCTGGACGGAGTGGGGTCGGAGGCACGGAGGCCGTAAGTGAAGTATAGGGTCTAGGCAACCTGAAGACTGAATAATCTGAGAATGTGTGCATGTTCAGCTCTTGAAATCCATCATTAGCACAATGCATACACAGCTTGTTTTTCATAGGGCAGAGCGATATATATTCAGTGGTACTGCTTATAAAGGGCCAGAATGCTAACTTTTGATGATTTTTTCATTACTTTTTATTTTGTATGTCAATTGCAAGTTCTCATTCCACTCTCAAAAGAATAGTGAAATATCAAGTATTTAGCTTGTCAACACTGTGAATTTTTTGTCCCGACAAGAATTCAAACGTAAACAATAACAGTGTGTTTTATACAAAAAATTCCCTTGTCAACAATAACAACACAGTTTACACATGGACAGGCTGAGTTGACAAGCTGAATACTGTGTATTTCACCTTGCTTTGGAGGAAGAACAAGAAATTATGGTTGACATTAAAAACAAATACAGTGCAAAATTCATCAAAAGTTGGCATTACTGGCCTTTTAAAATTGCTCGAAAGCTACCATTACAAAGAACAGTGACTGTTCAACCCTTCAAGTTAAAAGTCATTTTTTGTCAAATTGTTTATAAGAAATAAGCCAGACAATTTATTCTTTCCCCAAAATTTCTAATCAAAGTCTGTAGCCACTGAAAGTTGTGTCTGGTTGGTCAAAAATTATCAAAATAATTGCAGAAAAATTCATAAAAATTGGCAGACTGTTGCACAAAAATTTGGGAGGGAAATTATAGCACTCAAAGGGCTAATCTCCTACAGACCTGCAGCAGATAAACTATAGAATTACGCAGTAAAAACCCTTTTTACGTATTTGATTATCTTCAAGCTTTATCCATTAAATTGTATTCTTCGTAGACGAGAGAATCACCCAGCTCATGCAACTGGAAAAAATGTTTAAATTCACAAGATAAAATTAAAACATAAACCTACATTTTTTCTTTCGCATCGTATGAGGTACAATCTCTTGCTTCCTGGCAAGTTTCAAAATGGTCGTGGGTGAGTTGCTGTAGGGTAAGAGGTTCACATCGGTGTAATTTTCATGGCTGATCACCGGCCCTGAACCTAGAAGTGGCTCAAGAAATTTCTGAATCCAATCTGAAAGCAAAGTAAATACATCAAAGTATGAGAAATATATAGTTGATTTTGATACGCTGGGTTCAACAGAAAACAAAAACAATTAAAATATTCACACTTTGATTTTTATCAGCCCATTTCATTGAAAGTACAATAACATAATGATCAAGGTCGAGTCACATTTATGATAACAGAAATTTATTTACGACAAATAAATGACCCAAAAACCCAGAGAGAATGATAAATTATTAAAACAAGGTTATCATTAAATAATAACAGAATTATGGAAAGATATGATTTGTGAGTACATGCAACAAATCACTATTTGAAAGGGGCAATTGTTCTTGATTAGTGGAATAACAAGCGAACTAACGGCCAAAAGAGCTCTGCTGTTTTATGTAAAGAATAACTATTTTGTGACACATGAGTTGATGAAGGTGGAAATCTTTGATAGCTCATTTCAGGATGGCCTGACCAAAAATGGCAAAAATAGCTGCAAAAATACACAAGTTCACATTCAGATCCTCACTAAGAGCATGGTTATCAAATACCAAAGCTATCAGATAAGTAGAAAAACAAATTTTGACCAAAATTGCAAAAATTGTCCAAAAAATACAAATTTGCAGATTTCATCTAATTTCAATATTTCACATTTAGTTAATCCATAGAAACCTGTATATAATTATCAAAGCTGCCAGACAAATACTTATTGAGAAGCAAATTTTTCGACCAAGAGATGGCAAAAATTACCCAAAAATACAAAATTGTAGATTTCATCATAATTTAAGTATATCATATTTTGATTATCCCTATGAACCTGTAAACTAAATATCAAAGTTATCAGATGAGCTGTCTTGGTGAAAACAATATTTGACCAAAAAAGACAAAAACTACCTTAAAAATACAAATATGTGAATTTCTACACAATTTGAACAAATTTGAAATAGGTCAATCCTAGGGACCTATATCCCAAATATCAAAGCTGTCTGACCAGCACTTTTGAAGAAGAAGATTTTATAAGATTTTTTGACAAAAATGACAAAAATTAGAGGGGGGGGGGGGCAAGTTAATGGTCATTTAGTGGTCATTCCATTAACAAAATGATGATGTCAAAAATTTCATATCCAAGGTTTCACAGTTGGAAGTGACAAGTACTTAATGATTCACTTACTGAAAAAAGTCCACAGTACATGGAATTCAATAATATCACATTCCTCGGTTTCCCGGACCAAGTTTTTATTGATGACCATCTGAGAATTTTCTTGTTTTAAAACAGTCTCTGTTTCCTCAGGTATGGGTTTCTCATTGCTTTTCTGTCGTTTAACATGCTACAGGTAAAAAAAGGATACTTGTTGTAAGCTCATAATGTCGATGTGCTCATTCAGGATCTTTTAATTTATTTACCCGTTTTCAAGTTACTTTTCAAAAGACAAAAATATAGAGTAGGTGACCAAATAGAATATAGACCAAAAAAATACTGCATAGCTGTAGAAAAAAGAAAGACTTGCTAAATCATACATACACATTCAAAATGAAGATAAATTAATATCAAATTTACTACCATGGTGTCGAAGCTACTTATACTACATCAAGTGCTTTACAAAATATAACTACTGCAAAAGAATATTATTTTTTATCATGAGGAAAAATAGTCAAAATAAAATGCATCAGTTTTGATGTTGCTAGTATTGTCATCTTCTTATTTAGGAACCAAAACATTTTTCCAAAATCACACTCCTGTCAATCTATTCTGCTCATTCAATCAAACAAATTTGGAGCATTGTAAATATTGCTCTTCGTGATTACTTTTTAGTATATCTATGCGGATTTGATAGCTTACCACTTTGAGTTCTGATTTTTTCGTGCTTTGGAAGCACTTTTCAATTGCAAAACTATCCATTCGAGTCAAATCTTTGCTGTTCATCCGAACTAGCCTATCTCCCGACCTGAAACAGGAATGAAATAAAAACCAAATTTGAAATAAAAAAATAACACATTACAATGATAAAAGTCAAATTCTTTTAATGGAAACTTTCGGTTCTTACGTATGCTTGGATGTTTGTGTTAACAGTTTCTGACCTTCAACTTGATATAGGAAATCCATGATGGGCAGAAAGTAACTGGTGTGCAGTTCCCTGAAATTAAATTTTAGTGCATATTTCCTTTTCAATACCATCAAGAAGTACATTTTTACGGTATTCAATTTTTCATATTTACATCCAGCAACAGGACTGTTCTATCTCCATAGCCATGTTAAAAATTTAAAAATAAATTCCTATTTTAATCAAAATTGGACTAGAAACACATTTTCCTTGAAATGATTGTACATTGAATCTGCCAAAATCAATTCATTGTAGACTGTTAGGAAAAGATATGGCAGATGTATGCACTCAATGCTTGACAACAACAAAAAATCCTAGTACACTTATAAACTTACTTGATTCCCCACTTTTTGAATGGTCCATCTGTTTCAACATAGACTACTCTTTCCCCCTTTTCATTACTTTCAACACTTGCTCCGAGATCTGTTAGTTTTGTGAAATCAACGCTGGGGTCCTGAATTTTCAGCCTCCGGCTATTCCGTCTTCTTCCATTCTATTGTTAAAAGAACAGGCAGGGTATTTAATCAGTCATTGTCATGTTTGACAACTTTTACATGTAAAAGACAGCGTTTTGTAAACATTTGCAGAGTAATTTTTCAACCTCTGTATGGCATGGTAGAGTGTGCATCCAAGAGAGATTTTCGACAGACTCTGAAAATTTTACAGTTTGTTTCTGGTCTGCCACTTGTGAGGGTTCATTTAAAAGCTCTTGGAGTAAGAAAAAATTTCACCATCTTAGCTTTTCAAAAATCAGAAAGTTTTGTTTTTTTTTCCCATAGATTCAATGCAGGGATGGTGGCCATTTATGAATTTCAAATATTGGTAAATGTCAAGTGATTTTTCTGTAGACCACACTTTGCATGGCGACCCTTGATTTTTATACTAGATTTAGTGAGAGTATGGTTGAAAGTTTTGTTGAGGAAAGCTTGATCAAAAGTTTATGTCTTTTTAATGGACCTTTTACTGTTCACTATGCATATAAATATTAATTATATTACAAAAAATGTGTACCTAGCTATGGTAAACATTCTAAGCATTGAAATATGGACCTGAAACCTAAGTATAAAGGAGTATAAAGAAAACAATCGTGGTTTCAAGCTGAGTTGTCAAGCTAATATGGTAAATTTTCCAAGTTAATTAAACAAAGGTTGATGCAGTACATGTCTTCACGTGTATGGATGTTTGACTTGATATTTGTGGTTGGGCCCTTTTACCACAATGGTGTAGCCCAAACCTGTTGTACAGCGGTGTGTGGGGACCTGTCTTCAGGGAATTAGAGAAAAATGTAGCTAGGTCAAAATGTTTTGCTTCTCCAGTTCCGATGGAAAACATGAATTTTCACCTGAATTCCGCCATCCCATGCATCGCTGACAAGTTCAATGTATGAGAGCTTTATGTTCAACTAAAATTAATCAGGCTTTATCCTGAAGACTTTGGAAATTGACTCACATTTTTTATAAACAGTATTTATATGATAATTGGCATCTTACAAACTGTATTTGATTTGATTTGAATTGTACATACCTGTGTCATTTTAATAACATTATCACCAGCGGCAGTGATTTTAAGTAATAATTATTATTATCGATACTGATAATAGTTTGACGTAATGAAATAGAAACAATGTATTTCTCGGTATGACTTAAAAGCAACTGTTTTTCATCACTGATTGTAAAATCCTTGTATGAAAGAAGCCCTAGAGCTCAATATGCTTGGATTTGCATTCAGGTGGCAGTGCATGTAAAACAGTGTATTTTGCTCAAAATCACTTTTTTAAACATTTTTTGTAAAGATTCATTCCAAGAGTTTCCATTAAAATGTTAACCCAAGATTAAAATATTGGTTGGGTTCACCTTTAAGCGTGACAAACAATTGTAAGTTGAATGAGAAAGAAGTATAATTTTATGTAAATTGCCCAATTTCCTTCCTTCTTCTTAATTCCATTTTCAACATTTCAAAAAAATTATCATAACTCCTCACTGGCTGGTCAAATTTTGTGAAATGTTAACATTGTGTTCTTTAAGTACTGTATAATAAAGCGACAATTTTGTTTCGCAATAAAGTTCTTATATTTAGAATAACCAAGTCACTTCAATTTTGCTGATCATGATTTTAATCATTTTGTTGAATATCAGTCTTTTAACCCTTGCTATTTAAGACTGGGAATACATAATGAAAATGAAATAAAATTGTTTTTTTTCCCAACATATAATCTAGTTTCAAATGAGATACTAAATTTCATAAAGAAGTATCACTTTTTTGACAAACAAATTTCTATCATTAATACCAATATTGAGGTTTTCTACCCCAAATATGTACGCCCTTCATCCTTCCAGTAAACTATATTGCTACACTACCCTTTTTGAAAATATATAGTATGTTCAAGGCCCATGTACTACATTGCTGACCATTGTTAGCAATGAGGAAGTTTGTGACCAGACCCAACAATGTTATCTTGTTTGTGTGCTCATAAAGGATTTGACAGTTTCAAATTGACAACCTATATAGACTGACCTTTTGTAGTCCAACTTTTGTACTTTAGCCAATCGAGACAATTTTGTGAGCAATCGCACAAAAGTTCACTTGGCTGGTACAATCATTTCAAGATGATCTAGATGTCTGCCTCTCTATTGTAACAGCTAGACCAGTAATTTGGGGTAACTGTAGCAAAATGCAGATTTGAGGCGCAATCGTGAAACAGAATTAAAGCTCAGCTGGTTCTCATGAATTAGGTCAATCAACAAAGGTCAGTCAGCTGACAGGAAAGCAATGACACATATGATTTTGATGGCCATAATAGCACTTTGATAAAGAAAATTTTCATCAATAATTAAATGGGGTGGAGCTAGGTTATGTATGGTATATTTCACTGTTTTACATATGGGGTATAGGAATTGTTCAACAATTTCTGATCATAGCTAAGCTTGGACACTCGACATTGATTCAGATGAGAAAAACTGATTGTATCATAGCTACGTGTTGCATGTATTCTGTCTCTGTGTTATCCAACATGGGATGAGTATATTGTGGAGTTGTGTCTGTAACATGTTACATATGGTATTCAGTATGGGATGGGTGCTGACAAATCAATTGCCTGTATGTTATCCAGCCTGGGATGGGACGTTGGGTGCTGATCAAGTTGAAAAGTCTGGATTAGGTGAATCAATCACTTGTGTTTACATAAATGCCAATACCAGACTGTCAGAAGCATGCGCATAGTGGCTTGATCACTAAGTTTGGGAATTAAACACTGAAGCATTTGTTCAAGTGGCTTTTAATACTGGATTGTGATACACTATCCGCATTTGTACAACTGATAAACTCAAACTCTCTTGAAATATTATTCTTGACATCAAAGAGTTCCCTATAAGCTTTGAAAAAATACACCTTTGAGTGAGAGCGTCATTGTAAAATTGCAATTTCTGGAACAGGTGATCAACCGCTTTTAAGGGGTGGCCCATTTGATTTCAGGGGGGGGGGAACTGGAGGATTTTCAAAAGAAAAATTTGCTGCCGACCAAATGCTGGAAAAAAAAATTGTCTCTGCAAAAGGGAAGGTAAAAAAATTAGCTTCAAGGAAGGCTCACCCTTGGGTGATAGACCAGCATTCGGTGGTCTCTGGAGCTGCTGTCTACGGTGGCACAAGAATCTTTGAAAACAAAATTATATCGTCTTTAGAGGCTGCCACCTACAGAAGCAGAAACTTCTTCTCAGTAGCATGAATCACTGTCACTGTATGGAGTGACCATGCATACAAAGTGACCGTATGTGAATGTGTACTTGTATTCTGCTACTGCACTCCCTGACTGCACTTTTGTTATAAATACAATGCTGTCAGTGTTAGAGTAAGCGTGAGAATGTTTGTCAAGTCTACAAAAGAGATTTGAAATCAATTAACAAATAAATCTCATTACCCAGTATAAAGCAGTAACACTGTATGAATAGATATATGTCTATAAAGTTTAACATTTTGTCTCAAATTTTATTGGAAAACAAAACAACTGGTGAATGTCAATGTCATTTTGTCTGCCATCTGATCAGATATTTCATGATGAAGAAAAGAATATTAATCTGCCTTTCATATTTCAGTTAATATGTATGATTTGTGACATTCATTGGGTGTCAATCACAATTGTTAACATTGCCTTGGTGGTGTACTTTAAACAATGACTGGAAATATAAAGGATAAGATTTGTAAACTTATTGATAGGATCAAAATAAACAATATATATTACTGTATTTAAATAAATCCTTCGAAAAAAAGTATCAAAGAATAAATGAACGATTAACTGTGGTATACTCAAACAATTTTTCAAATGTTTTAACTGAAAATGTTAAACCACTTTTAATTAAAAAGAAAATGAAACACTTTTCTAACAATCCACTGATGTCTACCTGCTACATAGTAACTTTAAAACTCATTCTCCAATTAAAACAGCGGTGTCTAAAATGTGGGCTAAAATGATGAAAATTGTCAAAAAAGTATGAAACTGATAATTTTGCTATAATTTTTGAACTTCATAATAAAAAGTTCCCAATAAAACCCGATTTCAAAGAAAGAGCATGAGCAGATTCTGATTATTTTTTTACTTTGACCAAAATGACTAATTTTGCCATGATTTAAACAAAAATGAAAGAGAACATCGTTGTATACTTTTAAACCAATTTTCAAAGCGACCAGCCAAGCGGCTGCAGAGAAGATTTATTTTAAACAAAACTAAAGAAAATGACAAAAAAAACCAATAAAAAATGGACATTGTGAGATATCAGCACATATGAGGTTTATCTAATATGCCATTCACATTGCTAAAGCCCTTCTCCTAGCCTGGTATGTGGCCGACCTAAAAAACAGGTGTGATAAAATAAAACAAAAAATTCAACTCAAGTGATACACACGAAAGTCAACTCAGTACATGAACTGTTACTTGAAATGTATGAAAATAAAACAAAATATTGCAAGAACACGCAAGAAACAAAAAACAAACTGACCTTTACAACAACAAATAACTAGCATGCCAAAAAATCAAACTATGCTATACACAAACAATGATCTCAATACGTGATCAAAAACAGGTATACCTGCTTCAGTGTTCTCCCCAGGATTTTCTGGTTGAGTGACAGCTAATTTGCATAACAATAAATGTAATTATTACGGTAATGAGTTTCTGTTGTTTACCAAACATTAAAGACTAATTTTGTAGTTCGAAAAAAAATTTGCTTTGACTCGACAAGTCAAAAAAACCTGTTTACTTTGAAGCAACCTCTGGAAAAAACAATTGCTACCAGTGTGGGTACAAAAATTTGTCACCATACCCATTTCCTCCAGCCCCCCTCCCCCCCTGAAATCAAATGGGCCACCCCTAATATCGAGCAAGTAACCAAAAGTTTCACAGGGAATTGAAATGTCAAAACTGTAGCTGATACCCCTTCCCCTGGTACTCCCTGTCACCAATACAAAAGTTTTTCTCCGGGTCATATAATTGCATTAATCATTTAACCCCTTGATGATGAAATTTCCTATGCCATGATGATTTCCTGTCCACCTTGAGTGGCAGAAAATTCTGGCAACATCCAACACATGCAAGGATGTTTACAATGTTTGGAACGTCAATTTTACAACATTGTGGTATTCAAGGGGTAATTACCCTAATCCCTTTAATGATACCAATAGCCCATCTCATTCAATCTTAACTGATGAAACCAGACTGCCACCGGCACAAACTGCAGATATTAAAACAGTTGGAACTTTAATTGTTGTGTATCAGCAGTTTAAAGCAGTTTACTTATGAACAATTATTTTCCATATTACAGCTAAAAGGGACGCTTATAAAGCTACTGAAAAACCAACAGTAAAAGATAATACTTAAAACTTCTGGTAATATTACTCCAGAGTATTATATTTATTCCAGAAAAATGGACATTTCACTAGTTTCTGCCCTGCTATGTTGAAATACAATGTACTTGTTTTAGTCTTAATTGCCAACTCAACATATATAGTTGAGTTGCTGCAAGTATAAATTAGTTCGATCGCTAATCCCTTCAAAAACACATGTAAAAAGACTGTACATTAATAGAATGTAAGTTCTACGTTTTCACTGCAAGTTAATTCTACAAAAAAAAAGCATAATAAAAACTGGCAGTAAACTTACTGGTGTAGGCTCTCCTATGTTCTCATTCTGATCTTTCTTAGCAACTGGTTTGCCGTCATCTCCATCACTTTTGTCCAGAAAACCTAGCAGATAGTTTCCCATTTCAGCAAATCTCCGAGGACCTAGTCGATATACTCTGGGTATAGTCTCTCTTGGTGACAAAAAAAAGAAGCAACAGTTGATCTGATCAAGGTACGACAAGGTTCCCAACAGCGGCACAGTCACTTAGTAATGCACATCTATCAATGGTAACAGAGCAGGTATAGAGAGAAGTAACTCATTCCATTGATTTTGTGTGAGTGATGACTGATGGAGAGACAGTCAGGAAATTTATAATGGCAAGAGCTGCCCATCGATTGGTTGCGCAGTTAACTGGAATTTACTCACTGCAAGGGGAAGTGGGGCATATAATAGTTTTTCTCACTTCCCCTTTGGTGTGTTTTTTTCCTATCTGGACACCCAACCCACTTCCCCTTGGTTACAATGAAGAGCATAAGATGGAATTCCATACCTTTGGAGATTACTTTAGATCTTCAAAGACAACATGTCATAAGGAGGGGGGTATGTTTGTAATGTAAGTTTCAACACTGATAATATTTATATACCATACAGAAGTTGCTCTATGGAAATTCAAATATTGAGTGATGCATGAAAAGCCACGTACACCAGGAAAACAGACTGAAAATTTCAGGTGTGCAAACTTAATAATTCAAAACACCGACACGATGCATGTACTTGAGCGTTCTTCAGGAAATTTCTGCTTGGGAATATTCTGTTCCCCCCTCGTCACTCCCATCAGAACAGAGTTTTCTGGAAAGTGACATGATTTTGATGTGTTAAGCAGCATTCATTTTCAATGCGCTAGGTCTGTAAGTGATGAAAAATCTGTGTAAGTTGACAGAATTAAACTCTTTGCTGCATCATGGATGATGGAGGAATTTTCAGTTCCATGTTGATGATCAAAGTCTTCAAAAAAACCCAAGAATTCATATATTGTGAATTCTACCCACAATGCATTTCTCCTATCTACACACATACCACCTTTCTCTACTTATAATTTATACTGTAGATTTATTTCCATCCTGTCTCCAAACCACCCTTATCATTTTCAAACACAATGCTGCATATTCATAGTCTATAAATAACTTTTTATTTTCTTACATAATTTTATTGTTTCTTACTATCCTACCTACATACTGTACATACCAGCCTTATCTTCTTCAAACACTAAGCTGCATATTCAAAGATTGCTTATGAATGCTTTTTATTGTTACTTTTAACAACCTGCTGTTTGCTTTTTTTGTATCTGTTAAAAGACAAAATCCCAAAATTGCCTTTATAATTGTGTCCTTCACTTATTCCCAGGGTAAAGTTCCAACCTCATTATACGGAAAGTTACAAAGGCCCAGCACACTATACTGAGGAATGAGAGACAAAAGAGCTCTATGCAGTTTCATGGCATGGATTACCGAGAGTACAGCTACCATTCTGAACCGTCCACAGCTGCTTGTGTCACTTTGCACTGATTATGTTTGTATTTCAGGTAAACAAGGCTCATGGGACTCAATCAAGTCTTCATGAATGAAGTGATTGCTAACACAAAGTATATCAAGTACTGTGTAATGAGGGTGATAATTTCCATTTCTATTTTGCAAAACCTGACTGCACAAAGTAATTTGGATTTTACAAGTCATCGCTGATGACACAGTCCCCGCTCGCACATTAATTGACATGCACATGCACACTACAATGCAATGTCTCTGTGCCAAGTTTGAACGAAATCTGTTCAGGGATAGTTGAGTTGTGGTTCAAAAACATTAAAAAATGACAACAAAATGGCCACCCGAAGGCCATATTGGATAGTATTGTGAAATAAATTGATGTGCATATATATGCCATAGTACTTTATCTGTGTACCAACATTGAACACAATCAGTTTAGGGATAGTTGAGGTATGGTTCAAAAACATGAAAAATTCATAACAAAATGGCCGCCAAGTGGCCATATTGGATCGTACATAGACCCTCGAGAAAAACGAGGGTCCATATTGGATCGTATCACAAAATAAATTGATGTGCATATGTATGGCACAGTACTTTATCCTTGCACACAGTTTGAAGAAAATCGGCTCAGGGGTGACAGAGAAACTGCTGCTGACGGACGGACGGAAGAACAGGACCCAATTTATAAGTCCCCGCCGGACTGCATCCGTGGGGACTTATAGACCAACCACTAATGGTGTAAGTTAAATTTCTAATACATTTTTTATAGCTTCTTTCCTCAGGGGTGTGATTAAGATATAGGGAAATTAAAAGTGGGTCAAGTTCTGAGCAAAAAGATGAAGCTTCCTCAGACTGCGATAACGTGTAGTACCTTGTTCACCTTGACTGTATTGCTGAACAAGGTACTTTTTTTGTTGGTGTCCAGGAAATAAACACTTAGAGGAACTGCGCTAAGTTTGTAGGCGAGAGGATTTCTCTTCGTGATTGCTACTGTTCAAATTCTGTAAGCAGATCACGTCTCAGGGTTATAAAACAAATTCCATGAACCTCTCCAAACTCTATGATTTACTCTTTAGAGGTATGTAAAAACAAGAATAAAATAATGGCATTCCCCATCCCAACATTTCTGGCAAAATGTCAAACTTCTTTAATTCCTCATGTGGTACCAAAGTGAGAGTATCTATTCATCTTTTCCAATGAAGGCATGCTTGAGACACAATTGTGTATTAATCATAAAGTTTGCATACTGATCAGTCACCCTGATATTTTGACATAATTGTAGATTTATGGACAAGAAGAAAAGCTCCCTTCAGTGCTACATGTCAATGAGCTAAAAATTTAGTTCTGCTGACAAAAGGAAATAATCCTGAAGAATTGTGAGGTTCATTCTCCTTACCGCACTAATTTTACTCGTCCTAGGGTGCCTTTCATATTGAATAAATGAAAAACCCCTTAGGAAAATATTGACTTGTAATATGGCCAAGCTTGACCAATAACTCTTTAGTGTTGCTACAGAGGGGGGATAGTTTCTCTGGCACAGATTCACACACACATTCTCATCACACTGACAGGGACAGGGACTAAAACAAATGTTCAGTGACAGTTTGAAAGCGGGGTCTTATTTCCTGGCTTAACCAAATTTTACTGTAACTCCACTGTTGCAGTGTAGCTATGACCTCTATGTACTGGGAAGTTGAGATGAAGGAGTTCAAAGTCTATATCCCCATTTCCTCTGTGGGAAATACCCACGATTTCCGAATTTTTGTTTTCCTTTTCAACTTTGATTTTGTAGGCCCAACTCACAGATGAGCAGTAAAGTTAGGCTCTCTAGACATTATTTCTATTCATCTTGGGAGTTTGACCAATACTATATGTGGATTGACATCTTGAAATAGTGAAACAGATGAGGTAAATTGTGATATAATCTGGCAAACACCAGAAAAATACCTTTGTTTAACTACTGTAATGGCTTCTGAGAAGTGTTTTTACACTGTACAATGCAGTAACGTCTTACCAATAATACTCATAATATCATATATTCATATTGATTTCGCCTTGTTTTACCCTTTCACCTCCATGGTAAGGTCTAAACTTTTGGGAACTTGAACATCAGCACTGGAAATGGGGATAAAAAAGATAAGAAAAGCCTTTTGTTTTTTTCAAGTCACACATGAAAACTGAAACTCCTCAGCTCTAACTTTGTCCCTTTGATTTAGTTCAAATCTGACAGCCTTACTACTTACATATTTTATACATTTGAACAGACATTATTCAGGAGCAGACTGTATGTGTAGACAGATCCATGCCTCAAAGTAGTTGACAACTTAATCATTTGGCTAAAATGATAAGCTCATTTCTAATCCAGATACACATCAATCTAGACTGGCGAAGTCATCATTTCCCCACTTTGCAACTAAAAGTTACATAGGAAAAAAAGGGAAATTACGCTATTCACAGCAGAAAATGCTAATGTCTGAAGTGTCACTTGTCAGCACTCTATAGCTTTGAATGGTGAATTTATAGCGGTCACTTTGCTGCATGTCAGAACCACTACATTCATACATTTCTTATTTGTCGTTTCCACTTCAGTAATTGGATTTGGTGAGCTGAAAAAACCCATAAAGCCAAAAAAAAGGAAATAGAGCAAAAAACTACACTGCTGCATAATATCTTAATGAGAAACTAGCATGAAAAGCAAACCTATCATTTTTAGTATAGGCTAGTTAATATGTCACAGACTCACATGTACTGGGGTAAAATCTTTGTCAGTCAACTCATGTGAAATTTCCTCAACTCAATACACGAAAACACTGGCTGTAAAATTTTCTTGAATCAAAGAGAACTATCCTGAGTCAGCAGAAGACTGAATTATCTTGAGAGAGCATAATCAGCAATGCCTAAAAAACTTACAAGAAGCCATAGCTCTTCCTGTTGTTTGGAAAATATGCATAGATAATACAGACAACATTTCATTTTTAATCAGATTAAAATGTTTAATTACGGAAAAATACCACTGATTTTTTGACAGAGTTGCAAATTACCCATCGTTGATTAGCAAAATAAATTTTTTAAAGATATTTGAAATTTGGCATGTTAGAGTTGCTATGCAACCACTTTTCTAATATTTCTCATTTGCAATGCAAATGTAGCTGAAAAATCCCTGTGAAAATTGTATATCGCAATTGTAAAGATGTCATATATGATGTTATGATGATTTTTTTCCAGGTCACCTAACCCTAGACAAACGATGTTCTGTTGCATTGAGAAATGAAGTTCATCAAGGCTTGTACTTGTACAAGGTCCTTTAGTACTTGTTATGATGTGCTCCTTGTAAAAACACTATCTTTTGTAAGCAAGGTATAGAAAACTTGCTAGCACGCTGAATGTACTTGTAAATGTCTAGAGCACTGCATTAGAGGTGAGTCCGAATGAAAATATGCATTTCCTGTAATCTTACCGACCAACCTTATTTAAATTTACACACCTTATCCTCTATTTCCTCATTTTGAAAATAACATTTGGAATTATCAAGTTTTGTTTTTCCCATTGTAACAGTGAAGAAAAAAATAAGGAAAAAGTTCCCTATGCTTCTATCGTAATTCTCCGTTGTGTGTGTTACTTGGAAGAGTCAATTTGTATCTTTTATTTAGCCTAATAACCAAACTGTAACGATACAAACATACTGGTCGAAAGCATGGTAAAAGAAAGTTCCTTGTATTTTCAGAAATTTAAACGTGATTTGAGAACCACAAATGACCCTTGGAATACCCTGTAACTTTCTATCCTTTACCTGACGTCAAAATACGTTTTTGATTCTTTTCTGTGGAGATCTGACGAATGAACCTGATGACTCTGTGAAGAATGAGTTGCCAGATTTTGTACCGGTGTATGCCTACGTATAACATTATTGATATTAAAACACAGATAACCAGACATTGTTTGTTTTTGTGAAAACGATAGACCAATTCATTTGTCATTCGGTCTGTCATGACAGCTGTTTATGACAATTTAACAGACTATTATGAGTACAACAGAAGGCATCAACTTCCTCCTGGAATGGAAATAACCAGGTCTTTCCCAAGCACAATTCTATGAATTCTGCAGCACCGCTTGTAAATATCATCGTAGGCGCTGCTCGACTTTGTTTGAGCTGTAGCGCCCTCTACAGGTTGTTCTTGGACAATCTTTTGTGAGGTCATCTCTTGCTGAGTTACACTACCCGCAATGTCACCACCACCGCCTACATCAGTCCCTTTTCCAGCCATGGAGTCTTGCTGATCGTCCTCTTTTGCATCAGCTACTCTCTCGTATTTGTCAGTCTCTGCACACTCAGTCTCGTTCCAAGATTGGGGCAAGCCTCTGGAAGCATCTGGTTTAGTTTCATCGGAGGTAGCACTGCCCTGGGAGTAGTCTGCTTCGTAGACACTGATATCATCCTGCAGGGTCTTGATTTCCTTCAGTGTATCTTCATCAAGGTATTTCCCATCCTGTAATTCATGGTATGTGCTGAGTGCACTGCCAGGAACAGAAGCACACGGAAACACACCTAGTTTAGATATGGCACAGGAACCACAGTTAACATGAACGTTCTCTACATATGTTCCAATATTATACATCTACCATCGAGAACAATAGAATTTAGCGTGCGCTAAAAAAAGCCGTACGGAACTCGCGCCCGTTCCGTAACACGTACGTACGGTTTCAAGGCGCCCCATTCCCTGCGGCTGTATCTGCGCGTTCACTGTGGAACGGTTTCAAGGGACCCCTTGGACGAGTGCCAGAACAAGTCTCGCGCGCCGCTCTGTACGTACGTATGTAGTGCACACACTCCAAAACTTGCAGAAGCGCGTCCGAGTTAGCGTTCAACATTGGCGCGATAAAATCGGAAGAAAAATTGTTGACATTGCACGAAAACAGTCACTACTCCACCATTTTGATGCCCCGATTAGGAATGTAAGATGTATAATAATAAGGTTATTACGAAAATACTGCAAAGGATGCACTCGGACATTGGCGCCGCGCATCGCCCTCCGCTTCGCGTCGGGCGATACACTACGCCAATGTCCTCCTGCATCCTTTGCGGTATTTTCGTAATAACCTCATAATAGTATATGTGAGTTTAGAGCAAAATTGCAGAGTTATTGACGACAAGAAATTTGCAATTCTCTTATTCTAAAGTCTTTTTTTAATGATATCTCATATTGGAAACCTAAAAATCATATCATCAAGAAACCAGCATTTTTCAAATACATGTTGTGTACTGTAACTGTTGATATGTGGAGTGCCCATTCATATTTCCATTTCATCAAGATCACTTTCATAAACTTTATTTACAATAATTGAAATTTCATTTAATTTGTATTTTTGATGAAAATGAGAGTTCATTCATGATAGCTACTATGATCAGATTTACATTTTGTGAAGAAAGTTCAAAAGTAAAGCTGTAATTATGTCATACTCATTGATCACATTTCAAAATATTTGTATGAATCTTCTTTACCATTTCAGATTTCAAAACCAAAACACACTGGGACATCTGACTGTTTTTGGCAAAGCTTTCAAGCAGCTTGGTTCAAAGACAGATGAAATTATCAATCTTTGAGGATTTTCCTAACAGCTAAAACAGACTGGTATTAATTTTGATGAATTTGTTCTTTTGCCGGGATTATTCTCTCTAAAAAGTGTATATCTAAATCAATCTAGAGAGTCATTCAATGTGTAATTTCAATATTTGTATTTAGAGTCTATCATTCGGTTTATATTATTTTCTTATTTATAGTTTTTGCTTTTTTTTCCTTCCATTTTTCTTCCTTTTCCGAGAGGTCTAAATTGCACTAGTCTCTGCACATGTATGGGTATGTGACTTAAATGACTAAATCAACTTTACGGCTATTTGACATGATTTATTTGTAACTTTTACCAGGTGATAGATAGATCGTGATTCTACTCACATTCTCTTCTAGATCTTTCTCGATGAGAATTATGATTCACATGTACGGTATTGCTCAGAATGTGTCATGTTCTACAGTTTTACTGACATTAATATTTATCTACATTTTTGATACAGACAATCAGTATTTGACTTCGTATTGAGAAACTTAATTCTTGACAACAAAAAACACCACAATGAGGTTCAAAGGGTTCCTAAGCAATGTTGCATTGACCATGTTAATTTACATCCTGATTGTAACATCTAAATTTTTGTTGTCATTGTGACAAATTGTGGTTATTGTACTTTCTTAAGAAACAGCAAACACACCATGGGTATTAAGAAAACAAAAATTTGAAAAAATAAATAAATAAATAAACAAATAAATGACTGTGTCTGAGAAATGACCACAGTACAATTATACAAGGTCCTGATTTCAATCACAAACTGCTTGTCGAAGCATACCTCAACACGCCTTTCAAGTAAGAGATTTTTACATGTGCTGTTATATGTTGCTGGTAACCGTCATCAAATCCCTGTTGCAAAGTCTCCTCTTCTCCCTTTGCAATTCCATCTCTGAATCCCTCCTTTGAAATAAAATAATAGTATGGCACAATGGAGTATTTATTCAGTATCAAACAAAAGCGTACAAATAGACAGAAAATTTTTTCGTCAATTATGAACACAAATGTAACACAATGTGACATTGCCAGGCTTTGGGAGAAATAGAGGTAACAAGAAGATGACATTTGCATATGGCAAAAGGAAGCTCTTGAGTTTGCGCCTCGAAAGTAAAATACTAACTTTTGTCCACACTAGCACTTTCCTCAATAGCGCTGATCGCAAATGACGTCACTGTTCTCTCTCATTAATATGCATAAATAAACATTTGTCCGCATTTTCCGCATAAACGACGAAAATAAAACCTGCGAATGTTAGAATGGCTATTTAGCGTCACACTTATTCGTATGAATTGATGACTGAGACTACAAGCTGCAACAACAGCCGCGCAAACAACGACAAAATTTGTCCGAATTTCAGCATATTTGTCCGAAAGTCGCGCGCGTGCAGCTATATTTAGTAACAATATGAAATCGCGATCAACGCTATTAAACTTTTACTCCACTATATTCTTACCAAATCAAAAATAAAAAACAGGGGTCAGCATGTAAAGTGTGGTACTAGAGACTCTGGTAATAGAAACAAATGACTTGACATTCACCAATATTTTAAATTTAAATTGGTTGTCATCCCTGTTTTAAAATCATGGGGGAAAAATACATTTTTAATTTTCGAACAACTAAGATTGTGACATGACAGTCACAGGCGCCCTCGCTGTGTATCGGACCACAAGCGACTGTGGTTGAGGCAGTACTTTTGAATGCCACATAGTACTGTGGTCAAGGCTTCAACCACGGTGGGGTATACAACTATAGATCCTGTTTCTGCGGATCCGTGCTAAAACTGAGCGACTTTGGCATAAATTCTGGACATTATTCAGAATTCAATGACAGAAATATTACATTTTTATTACATTTTTATCGACAAAAACATAAACAATTTTTACACTTTCAATATGACTAATGCCTTATGACCCTGTGATCCTAGCAGCAGAACAGTAACTCAATTTTTTCTTATGGTTGTGGGTCTATAAAGTTCGACCCCCCCCCCCCCCCCCCGAAAAAACCTCGAGCAACCCCCGTTATGTAATTCCACGTGTTGTGGCTATAGCGCGTCTCGCTCTGCACGAACAATTTCTTTACCTTCTGTCTTGCCTCTCTTATACGGTTCCATTCGACTGCACCGTGCCGTTTTATGTCTTCGTCTTCTGAATCCGATGATCCCGAACCAAACATCTTTTCATTTACTGATTACAAACTGTTAAACATCCCCACTACAAACTACAAACGTTTGGAAACTATTTGATAGAGGCGGCCATATTTAACCTCGTCCCAAAACAGCTGGCACTCAATTGCACACAACACAATTAATTCAGCTGTGATTTGCGTAAATCTCTTTTAGAAAGTTCGGTTTGGCTTATTAATGAGTTTTTGAACCCCGCAATTTCGAAATCACCGTAACTAATAAGTTGATATTTTGGCTAACCTACAATAATTATGTTCATAACTTCCAAACGGTTGAGAAAGTTTCTTAATTCCCAGTAACACAAAATAAGATTCAATCACCGTGGAATAAGCTCTACTAGAGCTAAGATAAGATTTCCTAACTTAAGCAGTATAAAATAGTGTAACATTTGCGTAACGATCTTATATTTAATCATGTTCCTTGTATTGGGTGTAAACGAAAATCTCGAAACTGTAGTCGCAGCTCCAAGTCACGTGACTGTAGGTATAATGGCGACCTTCGAACTGAGAGTTCATTGCATAGGAGCAGCGCTCCGACTCTGATGGGATTCAAATACTCCACAAATTTCGTCTGAATCCGGTCATCCTATGCATAGTTTACTACATGAAGCATATATTTATCAACCGTAAGTTTTTGTTCATGTTATTATGTATGTTTCACAGGATGGACTCCCCGTTGTTTTGTTTGTTCAGTGGCAAATTTTTGTGAGAAACTTTGTTGAGGTTTGGTTTCCCATCTCAGCTTGATCCGCTGTTCTGTGAAGCCTACTGTACATGTACTCTACTCCGGGACTGTACTGTACTGGTTAGCGGTGACTCCCTGCTCTGTTTGTTGGCTTCCAGCACTTTATGTAGCTCGATTTCTACCCTGTTCGAAACTCAAGAAGCATTTCTTGGCTGGTGCAAACCAGGTTTATGTAATATAGTCCTTTGAGTGAACCAAACCAAAAACGCGACTATTTATTGGTTTTCCACCTTTTTTTTCTACTCCGATTTGTTAGGTCAACGTTATGTCAAGTTAACAAATGTGAACTTCCGACTCCCATATGAACAGTCGGCGGACCTGTGTTAACAACGAGAGGGAAGCCCTACGAGCACTTATGAATCCCATATACGGGAAGGTTTCTTTTTCCGACAACTATGGACGGTGAGGTCCGGGCTGCAGTTCCGAAGTGAGTACACCCAATCTCATTTTGTAATTTCTGATAAACCACAAAGGACGGTGTCGCTTACGTTATCGTTACGCGTCGTCTGGACCTTGTTCGACCATGTAGGTTCGACAGACCTGTCGTCGTTTAATAACCTGTACACTGCCACATTAATACAGGTGACTTCCATTCTTATGCGCTCTCTTACTTTAACTCTAAGTGAACCAATATGTTAATAAAAAATATAGTGAGTAGATGTAAATGTTTCCACCAGTTTTTGAAATATTCCCTTGCCTTGAATGTTGATGAACCGTTCGTGAACGCACGAGCAACTCCAGCGTAAACTCTTTTTTTTCCGTTGGAGATAACATAAACAAGTTCGTAAATCCAAGAGCTCAGTGTTTCTGTGTTTAAATAAGACGCTGTTTTGGCATGCTTTCGCCACCTTGTCACAGCGGCCACAGGGTACAATATGTAACCTAAAATAATTTAAGCGTTTTGCTTAGAGCATGGATTGGAGCTCAAAGTCACACAAATTTAGGATGTCGTCATCGGCCTCTTGACACCTGCTTTACATGTCAGGGGAATTGATATGGTAAATAAGGCAACCACCTTGAGTTGGTCTGGGTTGGGTGTGTCCGACTTTGTGGTGGGTCTGGTAACAATAGGCAAAAATGGCCGGCAGAATTTATCAGCAGATAGTAAAACAGTAGCACGCCATCGTCAACACAGTAATCCCCGCCTATTTTGTGGCCGCGTTTCCCGTTTAAACAACAAGTTAACTGTGAATCTCATGCACATTTTACATAAAATGCTGGTGATACATTGAACTGTAGGTACTTGAAAATGGATATCTTGTGTTTGAAGCCAGACTTGCTGATTAGATAAGAGGGTCACTCACTAATAACAATACAACATGATGTAGAAGTGAAAGAGGTAGTTTGACACCATGTCAGAAGACGCTGATACCTTAATGCCAAGAAACCACATGTGCATATAACAAGCCATTTGTGTAAACAGTGCTAATCACATTTAGATGACCTCAGGCATGCATGCAATTTTATATTTCCAATTTTACCTTTATTATTGAGCAGTCAGAAATCCAATAACCAGCTATCTAAATATTAGGTTGTGATTTGAAAATTAGGGCCAGTAAGTGGAATGAATGAATGTTCATATATTATATTCCTGTGGCAAGCGGGTACAAAGCACAGATGAATGTCATGACCAGCTGGAAACCTGCACTCTAATTAGAAAATAGGGCTGATGAAATTTATAGAATCATGAAAGTGAAATTCCTGTCAAACTTCTAATGTATTAAAAAGAGAGTTAAGTAGTACATTTAGATTTCTGATGATTTTTTGCAAAGTGCAACTGTGTCTTCGTTGAATTTTGAGTTATAGCTCTGAAGTACTTGGTAAGAAGATGTTTACATAAAATTGGAATAGTGTGAATGTGCTTTGTAACGTGTCTGCGTCAAAGTCCACGCCTCGAAAGGTTTATGTAATGATGATGTTTTGATTTTGTGGTGGGGCATATAATCATAGCTGCAATGGCAAGGGTTTTGGTAGCAACAAAAACATTTTCTCAAGCTGCATATTTCTATGAGCAAAGAGAATTCCAATATTTAGTACTATATGCAATTACAATACTGTTTGGGGAAAGGCGTTTGATGACAAATTAACCATTAGAAAAACTTAAAAGCTTCAGGGTTGCTAAGATCCGTGAACCATATTAGAACTATGACTGTGGCAGTCGTGTTCTTCACATATCAACAAGATGAGTATTTGTATTGTATACCGTACTTGTCCTATAGGGCCAAGGTTAGCTTTAGTTGGTATGGAAACATGTAAATCTTTAAAGCAAAATAACGGACTGGGATCCATGTTAATTAATCCTCTTTCTACCAGGCTTCATAGACATACCATAGAAATAAATAGAACTTCAGAGAAAGAGGATTAATCAGAATCAAAATGGAATAATGAATTTATCTGTATGGATCGTACCATGTCAGCTTTTTGAATGAAGTCATTTTTTCTGATCCATTCTACAATTAATCAATATTCATTGTGTACCTGGTTGAATTTGTCAAATGTCTGTTCTGTAGCTGCAGCATCTCCAAAACTGTACAAATTCAAGTTTGAAACCATGAACAATGGTATACCTAACGTCTTGTTTTTTTTTTCAAAATTAAACATTTATCGTATAGAGATTATTGATGGACATTTAATACCCGCTTATATAAAATCACAGAGAACTTGTTTTAGACTAGAGGGCAAGTTCATGAAAAATTTTGCTGAAACAAAATTCAATGAGGGAATTGTGTAACATAGACTTCAAGAGGGAAGAAATTCTACTGGAATATCCCTAAAATGTACATATGAGCCTCTGAACACGATTTGTTTTGTACAATTGAATGGCATTTTGTGGTAGTCAGTGGCAGTATTTGTTTCAACTCTCATATCATCTTTGACGAGATGTAATATGGCAGAAAGAAATTTTAATGAAAACTAATACAAATACCGGTATATGTATGTACAAAATGAAGTGTTTGATATTAGAATTTCTTTCCAACAAAATTTTTTCATTGGAATTTGTGTACAATTGTTTTTTCATTCTGCCTGAATAATGTCTGATTGTGATACTGCAAACCAGACATACCATTCATTCACTGTGGTTTCTACATGCCAGCACAACAGGTGGTTATGCATGTGCAATTGTTCTTGGGAAATGGCCTGGTTTTTCAGCGTGGCATCCTGTGCTATTGTTTCATGAATGGGATCTTTTGAATGACAGTAAAGAGTTTCCCATGAACAGAAAAGTTTACTGTTTATATGATATTACTGTTTAAAGGGACATAAGCTGTAACTTGTGGCAAGTTTTCCAGTATTCTGCTTCTGTATATCAACTACCGTGTCTGACCCTAATCCGTTTGTCATGCTGAAATTTCGAGTATTCTTTTTGTCAACACAGCTTGTATGTGTGTAGTGATCATTGTTTATTGTTTACAACTGAATTCTCGTCGGGACTTGAATTCAATTTTCAACAATAACAATGTAGATTATACTCATATAGGTTGTGTGGAAATGCTAAATACTTGGCGTCAAATTACAGTTTAGGGATTCAATACAGAAAGTGTAGGGAAACCACAAAACAAGTTCTGATAAATTGCCAAAAGATACAGTGTATGGAGCTTTAAGTTTATCAGTGCTACTTGTAAATTTAGATGATTTCTGTAACTTTTCAAAATGTTGAGTCTTTGTAAAGTCAGCAAGTGGGATGAAATGATACAAATACTGAAGATTGACTTGAAGTTTATGTTCAAATAAGGTCCTTCTATGTTGACTTGATCATGATTTGTACTAATATAGTCACATCAAATGATCAACATTTTACAAGAGCTAGTTTAAATACCACTTCACATTTTATACATACTTCATCTACCAGACATATGTTTTCAGCACACACGACTATTTGAAATTAATGGTCACCTGAAGGAGAGATCACTCAGTGATTGTCTTTTCACTGTGGAGCACTGTAAACAATGTCTATGAAGTCATTGGCTGATATCGCTGGTTTTCTGTTCCTCACAAAGTCATAAAAAAGCATTGTTCGCAGTCCTTCTGCATACATGGCCGATGAAGTCATCGCAAAGTTTCACTGAAAGCAGTTGTGAAGCAAATTATAGAAAATTGTATGGAAGCAAAGACTGTACCTTTTGATTCAGGCATCTGCTATAACAGTGGAGAAGCAAGCTCATCGTAAACATTCTAGAAAAAAATCGTTACATCTTTTGTTCATTTATATCATCGTAAATATGAATTTTTTATTGGAAATACACAGTGTAGGTGTTGATATATGTGTTATCAAGTCTTACATCTCATCAGCATTTATAGAGGTGTGCGCGAACCTATATGTCTTAATGGTAAATAAATGTTTGAAAAATATTAATGATTAAAATGTGCTGAGATAAATCATGCTAATTGCACGTATGGTCAAAGGTACGGTACAATAATGGTGTACAGATACAGGAAGAATATATAGAAATGTCATGGTCTCATCTCTTTTTATTGCATATTCTACAGTGCTTTATTTTGCCATCAATGCAATCTTGATGTTGTAATTTCAAATCGAGTGATAGATACTACTGTGCAGCTAAATTACATGGAAGGATATGCTCACACATTGTATGGAGATTATGTATTCATCTCGTCATTACTAAATTATGTTGAGGCACCTTAAGTGTAGACTGATGGGATTACATCCCACGCTGTTGACTCAGTATTTTGTAAGTGTTAAATAAAAACAGTAGCTAACTCCCACCATACTTGTAGCAAATTCAAGTGGATGTAAATTTAATATACAGGTATTTGACAAGATGCAAAAGAAAGTTAGTAAGTAAATACTTGACTACTTTACTCTTCACAGGCCTTATTGATATGTAATCCTTTGAAAAATTTGCTTTCTGTTTGAAAAAATGTGCTTTCTGTGTAATCTCATCTATTATTATCTCTGTTAAGATGTAAATGGAAGCATTCACATTTATGAAATTATGGTACATTTGTATACTCAGCTGATTAGGTTCTTTCCTTCATTCCCTGATTAAAACACAAAAGGATATTGTTATACAGTTGTATAACACTGTGTAATCCTGTGCCATCACAAGCTACAAGTATCAATACAAAAAAATGAAGAATATGCTGTTTCTATGCAAATGTACGTGAAAAAACAATCTAGACATCACCATGGGTAGATGTGTAATTAAAGGAATTTTAATGGACATGCAGAGCTTTTATAATACATTACGGACCTAGCCCACAAGGCCAAAATCATTTTTATCCATATTGGTAAGTCATAAATCATATTTTCTAATAAATTCTCTGCGAGGTGACAGATATTTACCCCTGACGTCAATAACACACACGCACATGCAGAGTAAAATTACTGCCCCAAGCAGTGTGAGCAGTGGTTCAGATGTAAAGTGATGCTTGGTAGCTGGTGTCCTCAATTGTGCCATGGAGTGGTGCAGTTTTCCTTTGCGTCCATGGTTACCAAGATGAAAAAAAACACTTTTCTCTGAGAGAATAGCCTAATATGGTAATAAAGCTGCATGTGATGTAGGTCATTTGATATGCATATTTATTTTGTGATTAACTGCGATCTGTTAGATTTTGCTGTATCTGTTTACTTTTATTGATCATTCTGCTATTGGACAGCCTTGCAAAATGAAGCGTGTCAGTCATTGGATTTTCTATGCTATCATGCCATCAGAAGCCATTCATTAATTGCCATTTTATCTAATTGGGATGTGTATTTGTCATGCATGGTATTTCAGGCATATGATTATTAATTACTTTTTAAAAAACAACTAATCCAAAATTGTCAAGGGAATCTGTTTTAAAGAGGCAACAGCTGTCAATTTTGGTAAATGTCAGTGTCAGGGAATGATCTGTGACCACAATTCTGTGTTGTTGTGCACACATCTATGTCATGAATGAGGTGGATTTCTGGGAAATACTGGTTTCGCCTGTAACTGTTCACAGTTTCACACACACTGCTGTGGAAGTACAGCGCCTGATACGTAAACAGCTTTGATAATTGCAGTGAGTGTGTGTGTGGAACTTTACCACAAAAAAATAGCCTGTCAATTTTCTGGAGAACATCAAAATTTTTGCAAATTAGAAACAAGAGGGAGAGAGAGGGCTACTGTGTAGTGTTTTGTTTATGCTAATTTTTTAGTTTCGCTGAGTAGATCTATAATGTTTAGTTCATGCTGTGGAAAGTTATTTCCTGATATGTTGATTTTTTTTTTGCCATTACTGTATGTATCAGTTGACATGCAACTGCAAAAGGTACTGTTATTCAGAATTCTGCTATACAGCACAGTTTGAAAAACAAGCAGTGAAATTTGCACAACAATAATCCCACACTCCAGATAACAGTTGGTCGACTCAAAAGTCTATATGCTCAGGCAAACTTGCTACCAGAGTGGCAGTGTACACAAGCACGTACAAGGTCAGATTTTGAAAGTCTTTATTGCGTTGCATTTCAACCATCCAAACCTTTAACCAAATTGGCAGGTGACCTAAAGTGTTGACATGTGCAAGTCTTATAATGTGATTCTAATAACAAGAACAGGTATGATATTGACAATTAAACTTTGAACCCCACTGTTCAATTTGAATTACTTGCTCCTTTGACTTTCACACCAGTTGCAAGTTCAAGGTGGTACGGTATATATTGCTTCTGTGCTAATTACGCTTGCCAGGTCCACTGTTGTGTAATTAGTCCCCACGGACACCGTCCGGGGGGACTTATAGGTTTGGTCATGTCCGTGCGTGTGTGCGTCCGTGCGTGCGTGCATCCGTCCGTCCGTCCGTTCACGCAGATATCTCAGAGATGCCTGATACAATTTCATTCAAATTTGGTACAAGGATTACTTCATATGTCATACAGATGCACGTCAATTTGTTTTGTGATACGATCCAATATGGCTGCCAGGCAGCCATTTTATTACGATTTTTTCATGTACAGAGCCATAATTCAGGCATGTTTCAACTGATTTTATTCAAAGTTGGTACAAGGACATTGACCAATGTCATAGATATACACGTGAATTCTTTTTGTGATATGATCCAAAATGGCCGCCGTGCGGCCATTTTGTTACGATTTTTTCATGTACAGAGCCATAACTCAGGCATATCTCAACCGATTTTATTCAAAATTGGTACAAGGACATGGACCTATGTCATACATATGTACGTCAATTTGTTTTGTGATACGATTCAATATGGCAGCCAGGCAGCCATTTTATTACGATTTTTTCAGGTACAGAGACATTACTCAGGCATGTTTCTACAGATTTTATTCAAAGTTGGTACAAGGACATTGACCAATGTCATAGCTATGGACATCAATTTGTTTTGTGATATGATCCAATATAGCCGCCATGCGGCCATTTTGTTACGATTTTTTCATGTACGGAGCCATAACTCAGGCATATCTCAACCAATTTTATTCAAACTTGGTACAAGGACATCGACCAATGTCATACATATGCACATTGACTTGTTTTGTGATACGATGCCATATGGCCGCCGTGTGGCCAGTTTATTACGTTTTTTCATGTCCAGAACCATAACTCAGACATGTATCAAGCAAATTTATTCAAAGTTGGTATAAGGAGATTGACCAATGTCATACATATGCATGTTAATTTGTTTTGTGATACGATCCAATATGGCTGCTGTGCGGCCATTTTGTTTTTTCATGTACAAAGCCATAACGCAGGCATATTTCAACTGATTTTAATCAAAGTTGGTACAAAGACATTGACCTGTGTCATACATATGCACATTGATTTGTTTTGTGATTCGATCCAATATGACCACCATGTGGCCATTTTATTACGATTTTTTCATGTCCTGAACTACAACTCAGACATGTATCAAGCGAATTTATTCAAAAGTATTTTTATCACAGACCTAATGAAGAGGACTCTATCCTCTCTGAGGACCTGTAATCAAAGCACCCATTAACAAGTGGGGACTGTGTCATCAACGATGACTTGTTTCAGGTTACATGTACACTCAAAATGTTGCGAAGGAAATTAATTGGTAGCTAATGTGTTCAAAATTAGTTGTCATATAATTTTAGAAACTGGAGTGAGAAACTATCAGAAAATAAGGTTGCTTTTTTTGAGAAAGAAAAGAGATCACCTGATCACCTAATGTCAAATTTTGGAAATCGCATCTTGACAAGGACTTATTCCCTGGGCTTTCCAAATGTTCTGTGAAATGTATTGCTAGTATTACTGTAGTCATAATAGTGTCACATAGTGATACAGGTGTACTGGTACATACCTTGAAGACTTTCAAAAACACTTTGTATGACCACCAGCCATTACAGTAAATTACCCCCATCATATTTTAGTTTTCAATGTTGGACAGGACTTTCTTCTTCAGAATAGTGAATACGGTTCAAATACACATATGTTGTAATGTGTGATGGAAATCATTGCTGTCTAGTTGATGAAAACTACAGATGAGTATTGATTGTGTACATAAGTTTTAATTTGCTATTAAAAATGTAAAGTGTAAGCCAAGCAGATCAAGATGCACCATTGAGTCATGGGTGGTGATGTAACCAGAGTTCATTGCAGTTTAATCCGGCATCTCAATAGCCTTGCCAATAGGCCTTGGGAGTTGTTATTGTTAGTGTGTGGGTACATGTATTCTTCTGTAGACAATACCCAACCCATTATCACTCTTCCTGTCCAAAGAGTACACCTTGGTGCTCAGACGCTCGTTCATACCACATGCTAAAGCTCACCAATGGTAGTTGAGTAATGTTGCATGATTAAAAAAAGTGAAAGTGGGTGTCTGCCCAGTTGCTCTGGAAAATTGAAGTGGCAAAGTGTGTATAATTCAAATGATAAAACTGTGATGTCGTTAAAACTTTTACTGAAGCAGAAGTTGTAGTGTCGGCCAATTGATTCATCTTTCCGCTTGCGATATTTTGAAGTGCCAGCTAGCTCTTTTCAAGGCTAGGTCAGTCTCATTGGTTTCTGGGTACAATGTAGGTCAAATGCCTACCGGTATGCAGAATGAATAACAAAGAATTGAATAATTACCATAGCTTCTCTTTCTGCTGTACGGTTCATGATTTCTGCCAGGGGGAATTGATTTTGTTGTGTGTGCAGTGTTTTTGAAATGTGTTCCTTCTGGCATTCTGACCCTAGTTATCAGCTCCAATGAGAAAATGAAAATAATTTTCTGAGGGCTGTACCAGCCAGTTTGGGAAATAGTCTTCATACCCACTTCTCATATTCTCAATGACATTGGTGTATGAGTAGGTTTTTCATGGTACAGAAGTGTTCGATAGCGTCCAGACAAGGTTTTAATCCTTGTACCCCTATGCTTTGGTTTATAGTGGTATATTCTCATTGATTTCAGCGGAGTGGTTTGACTTTCCTAAGAGGACATAAGAGGTTTAAAGGGTTACTGTAAAAGTGTTGAAATGTAAACCGTCTGTCTCTGTGAATTTTACCTGGGCAAGCTTAAATTACTTCTAACCAAACTACAAAGTTGAAATGTAGACACAAAAGCACCAATGTATCTTTTCACAGGTGATGTCATCAGCTAAACTAGCAAAAATGTGACCTGCAGTCCAAACTTTGTGACCTGCCCTCTGAACACATCAGTCTTCCATCAATTTATAAAATATTTCACTGTCATGTGCTGTTTGATAGATTTGACAGGTAGATAACAGTTTATTTATCATAAGCTATCTTTAATATGTGATTGATTCTCCATACTTTATGAATTTAATGTAATACACCAGTTTTTTGATGTAAACTGTCACAAAATATTCCATTTTGATCAGCCATCAGTTGCTGTCATGTTTGCTCATATCAAATAATTTTCCCAATGCTGTGCAAATATTTCCCAGCACAAAGTCTGCCAGGTTAAGGTTGGCCGCTCTCTATGCAATGGTTTCACTTTGTTTATGTCGGACAACTGAACAAGTCCTCTATTCTGTGCTATAATCTTTCATCTGCTCGTAGCAATGCTTAGCCTTCCATACTTGTGATTCAAAAGGACCTTTTTTTGTAGCTTTCACAGGTGAAAGTTTGTTAACATCTAGAGAACGCAGAGTTGCTTATCAGTTAGATTTGTAACCCATCAACTCTGTCAAAAATGTGTTGACAGTATGTCAGTCATCTGCCCCAGTCATGATCAGTTATCAGTCCAGTAAAACATGCTAAATTTTAGGGCCTGTCAATATTGATATGAGAGAAAATTAACAGTGATAAGATTTGTTATCAGAGTAAGGTGTTCATTGCTGCTGGTGTGAAAATGACCAAAAGAAAGAGCTCCATGCTGGAGCTGGTTATTTGTGGTGGCCTGTTTCTTACCACATTATAGTTTGTCCTGAGCTGTAATTGACATGCAATGGAGTCAGTTCTCTTGAAAGCAGAAGAATTTTAAACTTAATGTACATGTACATGTAGTCTGGTATAGGGTGATGCAACGAAATATAAAGAAATTCCAGTTGACGCCATGACTGCTAGCTAGTATGTTGTCAGATATCAGACATACACAGCTAAATTCATATAGCCAAGGAGTAAAATTTCTTTCCCTATAACCACTTGCCACTGTTATATGTTGTGAGGCAACTTTTATACCATAATGTTATGTAATGTCACAGATAAAACAGAATAAATTTTTTCCAAGTGTTCATTTTGACCTCGAAAATTGTGTTTTTTCACAAAAACAAATTGGTACAACTACTTACACTTCTGTTGGGCATTTTGTAGTAGCATAGTGAGCTCTACCAATGAAAAGCTTTCACAGTGGCATATTTACTTTTCATGAACTTTGACCTGAAAGTTTCATTAATCTAACCATTGCATGTCACTGCAGAAATGCATTTGGGAAAAATAATTGAACCAATTGAAAGTTCTGCATTTACACAATAATAAACAAGCATGAGCTTAAAAGTGTAATGTAATACATTGATATGTTTACCAGTTCCCCTTTGACCAACCAGGAATAAATATAGTGAATAAAATGTCTATCTGAAGTTGCGGTCTAGATCTAGGCAGACAGCTCAGTCAACACAAATAAATTTTCATAAATTTATTTTCCTGTGGTGTGTGGCCATTCGCACAATTCACAACATGTGTTGAAAGTGGGTGCAAGTGAAACGTACCTTTCCTATTCAGTGAGAAGTATTTTTTAAGTCACTGATAAGGTGTCTTACATACATGATATATCTGTTGGATGGTTCCTCCTTCCAGTTCTTAAAGATCACACACACATGCTGATTTTTTGGAAAAGTGTCTCTTAAAGTAACAGACGTGGTTAACTTTTGATAATATTTTCATTACTTTTGTTCAATAGAATAAATGTATCATCTAATTATGCTGCCAAAGAGCTGTTGAAATGCAAAATATTATCAAACCACGTTGTGTTTAAAAATATACCATGTTAGTGACAATAAATCAATTCCAGTCCAGTTGAAAATTCAGTCATCAAGTAACATCTGACACTGAGTAGTGTGACATGACTTTGTGTGACATGACAAAGTCTATTTTAAAAACACGATAAAATTACTTGTAACGGAAAGGGATAAAAATAAACACTCCTTTACAGACATAAATTCCTATTCTTGTTGAACTCCACCATCGCAGATGATGTGCAGTATCACAACTGGATTGTCGTTGACTCAAAAGTATGGTTATCATTTGAATCATGGATAACAAAGAAGCGAACAATTTTACTGTTTATGGTAGTATGCGCCTCAAAAGTGAAAAACTGAGAACTTTTATTCAAAGTTTCCTCAAGAAATCTTTCAACCATTTTTCTTTCAAAATCAAGAATGAAAATCAGGGGTCACCGTGCAAATTTTAGTACTAGAGAAACAAATAACCCAAGATTTACTGATATGTGAAATTCAAAATGGCCACCATCCCTTTGTTAACCCTATGGAGAAAAACAAAATTTTCAAATTTTGAAAAACTGAGGTGGTGAAAAGTTTTCTTACACCAAGTGGTATATCAGAAAATAATTGTAACAATTTGAGAGGCCGAATATCTGTCCTCGAGGCGCATTCTACTTTAAAATGATGTGACTTGACACTGATACAGACGTTCTCTATGAGGTGAGGAAAATTGTTCTGGCAGCAAAGAGGCTAGTGTAAATACATTTTGCCAATTTTCCAAATGGCTGAACACTTTCAAAAATTTTGTTTCCAAATTGCTCTACAAAATTTTTTTATTAATGTAGTCCATTATCTATTCCATTTACTGGTCTGGTTCATGTGTACTTTCCTCTCGGAAACTGTGAAATGATTGATAAAAAGGAAAATTTGATACATAATCACATCAACTGATGTAATCATGCAAATCAGCACATTGCTATGTTGTTTCAATTTTTGCGATAGGTATTTAATGTAAATTAAACTGACTCAGCGATGTCAGGAGAAATGGAATGTAGCATTATGGGAAGTAATTTTGCATTCAAATCATGTATGGAGAACTACACTGATTGCAGAAAAAATTACCACCTTTATATTTAGAGTAACTCTTTAAAAACACACAGCTTCATGATTTTTCTTGCATTTGCAATGCTGAGCAAACTACCGTAGCAGTCTTCCAGGGAAGGGTGTAATAAATATTGGCATGGCTAAAAACCAAATATTTTGAAAACTGTAAAACTGCAACAGTGAGAGTTTTATCGCTCTGCCTTGCTGCAAAACTGGATTGAAATGAAAGTGACCTGAAGCAACTCTGTATGGAACAGACATCTATAGTCTCCTGAAAATTCATCATTGAATGCCTACTGTGTGATACATATCTGCTTTTGCAGAAACAAGGATGTGTTTTTAGCATTGGCAAAATGTTTGTGTTTTTTGTAACAGCAGTGATTATTCCTGAATGAACTGCATCAAATAATAGCAGCTAAACCATACACAGTATATGGAGCCAGGGATATGGAGTCATATTTGGTATGGGAATGAATTACATGTAACATGGTATTAAATCCTCCAATATGACACTGTGGTATTGAAGATAAAAACAGAGATTTTCATTGTAAATTTCAGTTATCTTTATGAAGCCTGCAGAGATAATGAGAAGAAAAGTTATTAATAAATGTTTTGTGTATCTTGATTTTTTAATACCAAAATTACAATTCATGCAAAAAAGTGAATCCAGCAACACATATTTCCTTCCAGATTGCATGTGACCCCTCTGAACTCCTGAAAGTAAGTTGTAAAAATTGTCAGTCACAGATCATGCAGATTTCTCAGTCGCTATAGCATTTTAAATATGTTGTCATGGTAAGTTGTTGAGCCCAACACTGGGTCAGCATTCATTACAGAGCTCATTGTGTGCTGGCTGTCATGTGCAGGGAGTGTCCTGTGTAAGTTTCTATAGTACAAAATGCCGCAACCATTGAAATGTTCCAGAAACGCATCACATGGTTCTGTAATTTCTTTTGAAGAGATGTTCAAATTATTGAAATCTAAAAATCAATTGCTTGAAAAGAATAAAGAGAATTAATTCATTGTAGCAGGCACAGGCAAGTCAGAAAGCTTGGGAAGTGTTTTGTGATTAAAATTTTTGCGATTTATATATAGAAACTGCCAAGTAGGACAAATATCTTACATTTGTGAATATTTCCAGTGAAATAGATGTTTAGCTTTTGAGTGGCACTGTAAAATCTACTAGTGCAAGATGCGGGGCATATTAGTATTAATCTATGCAAATTATATTAATGAGCATTGTTTCATTATTGAAATTTTATGCTAATGATTCTTTATCAATGTGGAATATTCATCTGCCCCGAATTATGCATTAAATATGTAAAATTGGTTTTCATATACTGTATCGTGTGACTGGATAGCGTCTTCAAGTATCTTGACAAGGCAAGCCATTAGTTTGTACTCATGGACACCATATACAAATATATATAAACCAGAAAGGGTGTGTGGATCTTTGCAAGTTATATTTTAATACAGTGGATGACTTTGTGACCTGCAGAGTATTTGATCACTGTCTGTCGTCTATACAGGGATGGCAGTACAATGGCTGTCATGATAAATGATGAAGGCCTCATTTTTGATTTGGGTGTATCTTGTCCGGTAAAAGCTCTGCAGGATGTGGCAATAAATTACCTTTCCAAACCTCCGTGTGGATGATACACATAGTTAAGTTTATTGATTCACAAATGAAACAGCTGTTTGATTCATGTCGAGAGCTGCAATAATCATGGAGGTGGTTCCAATATGTAGGAAAGTGTGGGTCTCGAGAGATGCATCAATGGCGTTATAAAAGCACAAATGGCTATTCCTCTCAGAGTCCGCTGTGTGAATACTTGCTGTGGTGAGAGTGGTATGGCTGGATGCACAAGCAGCCGCATCATATGCATGTATTTCACCAGCACGTTGCTGACACCTGACATTTCACCATTCTGTCAAAATAATTCATGGTGTCTCATTATACTGGAATTTAAATTTAGATATGTCAAGCGGGATGTTCTTTTAAACATCAATTTGTAAATTACATTCATATGTCTTTCCAACCTCCCGCAGCAAAGTAAATACAGCTGCTATCCATTTCTACTTGAGTAATACTGAGACACAAATCTTATTTTAGTATAACATGAAGGTGACAGTATAGATTTCATGCTACATAAATTTCATAAAATATGTCTTGGCTTGCCTTTTTATGTTTGTCAATGCATTTTTAGCATGAAATTCTGAACTGACATGACTGCATAAAATTTTTCAACACAGCACACTGAAACCATGCTGCCTTCTCCCTTTCTAATATTAGCATGACCCAAACTTTGATGCCGTATAATGATAACTGATCATGTCAGACATTTTGACATGATGACATAAAATTTTCCAGCACAGCACATTGAAACCATGCTGCCTTCTCCCCTTCTGTTATATTAGTGTGACCCAAACTAATTGGATGAAAATTAAAATTGAAGTCTTACAGAGAATATTGATATAACATTACTGTATAATATTCACATCTATATTGATGATGGAAATGCAGTGTTTTGATCTGTCTTCTCACAGGTATCCTGAGATGACATCATTATGTAAATACATGGGAGATCTAAACAGGACATCACACCCTTTGGGTAGACTGAATTAAGTTAATTATTATCCGACAGCTTTGGTCTAGGTGTGTTATGTATGCTATTCAACACCGGCTTGCAGACTGCAAATGTGTATAGTGTGGATGCAATCCTTAGTTTGCTTTGTTTGATCATTTGTGGGAAGTTTCTATTGATAGTTCCAACTTCCGTCACCTTGGATGTCACAGACTTGTTTTGACAGTTGGGCAAGGCATGGGATTACATGTAAGTCTGCAATGGAATGGAATGTTTAAATTGACTTATTCCACATCAGAAATTCCAGTTTTGGATGGTTCTGATTGGAAATTACAAATTCAAATACATGTATATGAAATAATTTTTGAAATTGCCTTCCACATTTTAAAATTTGACCTATCAACACAACTCCCCATCAATATTCTTATTTGAAAAAGTATTCAGACAGGAGAGTTCTATAGACTCAGTGTTTCTGTGAAAACCGATTGTGAAACACAGTCAGTTTACCCGATAGCAGCAGTGACTGTGTGAAATGCTGGTTTGAATGTGGATTCTGATGTGGTTAGTGATCAGATCATAGACTCTTTCCTCTCAGGACATTTTGAAAATTTCTCTGTGATGTGGAATGGTGATGATGATGATTACTTGTATTTTGTGTTCTGAATATAGTTTTAGACCTCTAAAGGTCATTGGATTCATTTTGTTTGCTTTATAATAAATCAGCAAGCATGAGGCATGTAATGAGAATGGGGGTAAAACAACAAACAAGAAACTTACATTGCGAAATGCCAAACCTAGGCTGTTATTAAATCATTGTACCTTTGGAAAATAATTGCACCTTAGTTTGATTTACAATATTGATACTTTTCCAAAGGTTTAGGTTGAGTGGTTGGTGCAAGGCCGTTTTTTGACTTGCCTTGCCAAGAAGCAGGCTTGACACTCTCTGCTTGACCCGTGAAAGTTCAAAGGTCAGGTAAACAACCTAATGGGAGGTCTTCCTATGAGCAAACCTGTAAATTCTCAGTTCAGCCAACCTGTTGCCAAACAGAGACAAGTGTGACCTCAGGTCAAATAGCTCTGTAAATTCAGTACTTTAGAGGGATGATAACTGTTGACAGTTTAAACGGCTGTCAGGTGAATGTCCAATACATGAAATCCAAAATGTGGGCTGTTCAAATAAATCATGCCCACAGGTTTCTATAAAGCTGTGCTGCTGATAATAGCATCAATATTTGTCTTGAATAATCTAGGGTACACTTAGTTACTGGGTTACGCCAGGAAACTTTGTGAATATATTTGCCAGTCTTGCACTTTGTGAATATATTTGCCAGTCTTGCACTTTGTGAATTATTTGCCAGTGAATATATGTGCCAGTCTTGCACTTTGTGAATATATTTACCAGTCTAGCATGGTCTTTATGAATATATTTGCCAGTCTTGCACTTTGTGAATATATTTGTCAGTCTTGCACGCACTTTCTCAGACTATCAGTTAAAAGATAGATTCTGTTCCCGGGTTGTGTACCCCTTCAAACAAACCAGGTAACGTACTTCATGTATAAAATTTGACTGACCTACATGTATATCGAGAGACCTAGGTTTGGCAGGTTAAGCTACTCAGAAAAGGTTTGAGTTAAAACCTTAGTGGATATATGTAGCTACAGTCTTTCTGTGATAGCAAAACGAACAAATTTTCATACCAACATTTTTGACTGATGATCTCTGTTTTATGAATGGGAAAAGACTAAAACCTCTGTTTCAGATCTTGACAAGAGCCCACCAGATTGAATTGTAAGTGTTCTTGCAGTGCCAACTCAAACAAATTCATAATAGTTTGACATACAATCTGTCTAACTCCTGTCAGTAATAATAGACAATCTTTGTAGCTGGCCAGAAGAGAGTAAAATTGTATTATATTGTGATTGGTATAAAAGCTTAACAACAACAGAAAATATTTTTCAACAGTATTGTGTGTGATTATTTCCGGTGAAATATTTTTTTGGTCACAGAACAGCCTTGGGTTGAACAAAATTTTCAACTTCCAACTGGATTAAGAAATAAACACTGTGGATAAGAAGCTGATAAATGACAGAAAATTCTGTTATGAATTTGTAATCATGAAAGCAAACTGAATGTGGCCCTACACTCCAGATGGGGCATTTCTCATGAAAATATCAGAAGAGCGAAAGTCAGCCTATTGACGTTTAGCTTCAATGAAAGTCTGTTACAGCTCCTTGCTTCTTTCCCAATAACAGACTCCCTGCTGGAACATTGAAGAGGTCTTGTCAACCTACACATTGCATGTGAAATATAGTCCCATTATAGGCCAGAGAGCGTTTCCCTAACGCTGAACTATACCACAAGAAATCTCCATCACACTTACTGTGGAATTCCACTCACTGAATGAAGTTAATGAAAGCATTTTGAAAACACAAAGGCATCTATATAAAATAAGCATTGGTGTTACATGTAATGACTGGAGAATTTGCCATCTATCAAATTAAAAAACGTCTGTCCATTATTTGAAAGTAATCACAAGTGATTACATGGGGCTGATGCAATGAATAGAGCTTGCACTAACACAATTTTGCACACAGCTATTCTATTCAAATCTACTTAGAGTTAATCGTGTGAAAATGAAGAATTAGATTCTCATTTTCCTGCACACATTCCAATAAGTGACATTCCTCTGGATACAGCTGAAAAGTGTTCAGTTTACATAAAGGTGACACAGTCAGATTTCAAGGCCATAATATTGTCCAAAGTTCAAGTTTTGCAGTCATAATTTTGTCAGTTTGGATTTGAGAGTTGTTCTTTCTTGAACCAGAGGAAAACCAGCCACTCCTTGGGCCACTCCCTCACAATAACTTTCAAAAACACTTTAACCACATTTGTGTGTTTGGCCTTACCTTTTGTTCATATACCTTGTTGCCAGTCAACTGTGACTGAAATGAACGGAAATTTTTTCTACGATTGAATCATGATGAATTCAACCTGTAGTTTGTCACCAACATTTGAAATATTGTTACATGGAGCATTTTGCCAATGATTTTTTTTCTGACATTGATCTTTACTGTTCTTGTTGTATATGACCCTGATAAAATGTAAAGTGATTGTATCCACTCCAGCAATTATTTTTTGTGAAGAAAAAACCCTCACAGTGCTTCTCAAACAGAGAGGCTGGAACAACACATGAATCACTGAATGTAAACCTTTTGTTAGTGAAACTTTTGTGAAATCCCTACGGGTTTCAATGGGTACATATGGGTTGAATTTGGAGGTCTTCATACAATTGTACATGTTTAATTAGGCGCATTCAGATGGGAAAGTCGGGGGAAAGGTCAGCCTAGTAGGGAAAGTAGGTAAACCTGCATCTGTTACTTGTATGTATGAAAGGTCAACTCATGTTCTAAAGTTAACCGTAATTTTTCACAGCATTTCAAACCAGCCGCATGCATGTCGAACTTGCATTTATATCACTATAGTATAAGTACACCAAAGTCAGATAAACGCTGAACACAAAAACTTAAAATGTGCAAACATGGTTTTCATGAGTAGGAGTTTTGTTGCAAGGGTAAACCATACATCACATGTAGGAAAAGTATATAAAACGTCCTGTTTAACACAGTGTACTGTTAAGGACAAACCCAGCAATAGGAACAGACTTCTGCAAGCCCGGATTAACAAGAGAGTGAGCACTGATACAGCACGTGTAATGAATGATAAAATATTCCTCTCAGAATATGTGAGTCAGATGTCTTTGAACTCAAAATAGTCAAGCGCTCAGATAATAAGATGGAAAATGTACCGGTACCTGTATTTGATTTGCAACTGTAAAGTTGGATTAGGTGACACAACTTTTCTATTATCATGTAGAAGTAATTTACCTCCAAGGTTAATCGATGCTGATGTGAACATTTAGGCCAGATTAAGAAAAAGGTAATGATTTTGCCTTACGGAATTTTCTATGGGAAAGGTAATCTTAAGATTTATGATCAATTTGAAAATAATGTGTGAGGATAATAGAATATCCAATTTACCACTGATTAACATATCACATATGCTGTCATGTCCAGAGAGTCATAGTACATGCCTTTACTCAACATTATCTTTGATTGGTTGGATTTCAGGACAGCCATGGCCCACAACAATATAGAAAACAAAGACCCAGCTACGAGTAACGGAACAGCACCCGCTATGGAAAACACGGAGCAACCGCTAATTGTAGACGGCAAAATAAGCCTTATCGTGCATTGCCCAACAACAAGATAGTCACTCCTACAGTTGATGCCAGGTAATCAATTGCCTTTTCCTTTTGTTAAGCATTAGCTTATTCACATTCACGTATACATACACACAAGCACATGCAGACACACACACACATTTAATATACCCACCAACTATATATGTCTTACACGAACTGTGTCAGTATGAAGTCTCAACAACTTGGTGTAATAATGCATCATAATAAGACGGACAATCAGCATATAAGGTATAAAAGGATAATAAGAACTTGCACAACTCGCTGCAAGAAGGCCATACTTAGAGGTTATTACCCAATATCGCCTGTTCCTGTGTCGTATCAGCATAAGTGTCATTTGTGCTGCGTCAGACACGAGACGAAGTCGAGTGTCTGACGCAGCATAAATGACACGAATGCTGATACGACACAAGGAACAGGCGATATTGGGTAATAACCGATTTATCATATACCCATGGCCATAATTTTAGGGAATTTTTACTAATAGAACGAAAAACCTTTGATTTTGAGGCTTTACTTTATTACGCCTTGCGCATAAATATCAGAATGTTTATGTGAACAGGCTTCATTCATAAAGTATACGACGAAGATGTCAACATCACGCGCGACATCGCTGCAAGTCGTCCATATCTCAATGAAACCCAAGAAGAAAGACACCGGGATACAAAAATCGTCATACAGAAGGAACATTTTAAGGTGCAATATGCTATTACAGCTGTAACCGATCAAAAACTGCTCAGCTTTAAATCTATCCTGATTTCGATCGTCGTACGGCACGGAGCTCGCACGGAGAGGGGACGCCATTTTGTTAGTTTACCTTTAGAGTTGCCATGTCAACAGTCGTCGCGCGCGCGACATCGCTGTCACGCCACGCGCTCACTACCTGTTCGGTGGAGACCGTGCACAGTGCCGGCGCCGTGCGAACGGCAGAATGTTTGCCAGAACTTGACCAAAAATACCATGGGAAAACATTTCAAGACTCAACGTGATATTTCTGTATTTTGCAACCAGAAGTACCCGTGTTCCTCGAAGCCCTTCAAGTTTTTACGTCGGCGACATCGCTTCGCAGGCGGGGAGCGGCAGCCATTTTGTTGTTTACGTTGTTTACCAACAAACTGCTAATGTAGTTCGGGAAAACTCTAAAACTGATGACGTTCATCGTGCATATCTCGACGTTTACCGTGAAATATCACGGCTGATATTTTACGTTGAACGTCACTAGGATGTAGCAATATGGGCATGGGTATATGATAAAACGTGAATAGTAGAGGAGGCGTCATCAGTTGTATATATGAAACCTGTCTAGTGTATGTGTGTTTTGTCGAGTTGATCTTTTGGGAAAATCTGTATTTTTCTTTGTATACAGATACGTGAAAGATGATTTGCCATATGTTGATGGGTTCTGTAATTTTTGTCATATATGAAAAAAATGTGTATTTGTTGTTTTGCCAAAGAGATGGGGAACCAGTACAACTGAAAAATTTGAAAAAAAGAAAATCAAATGGTTGACACGCACAGCCTAGCAGATCGACCAGTCTCATAAAATATTGATTTTTTCCATTTTTTAGAAAATCATCTGACAAAAATGTGGATGTTAATAACCAGTAAGTTTTATATATAGAGAAATATTATATGAAATATTGTCAGTGGATATTCTAAATTATCAGTCCTCAAATAAGGTTCACATGTGTAATTTACTAGAATGCATTAAAATTATAATTTATAATTTACACGGCAAGATCCATGATGCAGATGCACTACATGTATTGATGAACCATTACAGTAATGATTCCCATTCAATGAAATCGAGATTTGATGCAAAACTCTCCGCTACAGTTGTCGTTTTCCAATAACTTTGCACATAGCCTTAGGACAAACGCTACTCAACACAGGTGAAATAAAATCTCACCACTCTTTAATCTCAAGAATCGACCCCATTTATCGTTTTCTTCGATCGGATAAAGCCGAATGAGAGAGATTATCTTCTTTGCTAATGGATCTGCCTGTGTTTCAAGTATTCATCTGCAATATTTAATAGCATTGCGGTGTGTTTTATAGTTGGTTTCACTCACACACATACAGGGAAAATTTAAAAATATACTTCCAAAGTATGACATTTCTATTTTTATCAGCTGTGTCTCGTTGTATGGCTGTCAAAAGAATAGATGTAATATTTTCAAAACGTTCAAGCAATTATTAGAGAAAAGGAAAAGAAAATGAACCTTACTCCAAAAAGTGCAAATGAAAAACAATTATAACAAACTGATGGACTTACTTTTAAAAATAAATTCATTTAGAACAACACAAAAAGCAGTCTACCCAATTTATAAAATAAAAGATAACATATAGCAGTTACCAACATGCTATCTCAATTAACATCATGCCCAATAAAGCTTGGAAATTTATTTAGTTTGTCTGCTTGAAACATCTGCCTTGTTCAGAAGATGTCAGAGGTGAGAGCAAAGATGAGAATAGACTGTCATGGATGAAATGACTCATCATTACGTTGTTTATCGTATCTTTGCCAAGGAGGCTTATTTCTGACATTTCTCCTCTGTGTTGTTCTACGACTGAATCATGATGAATTCAACTGGCAATGATGATCTTCTGTAAAGCATTGACCCTTGACCTATGTTTTGACCCATGACCCCCTGTGTGCCTCGAGGCAATATAAATTATCATCTGGCTGTGTAAACCTTGTTTGTAGTTTTGAAATGACACAATATGCTGTGTCAGGTGTTGTGATACTCTGCCGCAGAGCAGGTGTTTCTTAAGTAAATATTTTCACAGTCCCTCCAGTCACATGTAAAGGGACTGTGATAATCTAATTCAGATAATTTGCTCTGAAAATTTTAGAAGGGAAAAACCAAATAGTAATTTATGTAATTTATATGATTATATAATTTAGTAATATATGAAAAATTGAGGAGACAATATTGATGTTTTACGGAAGATCTAGATTGTAAAAGTATAAACTAAGGGTGTTTGCGTTTATGCCATGGTTGGTTACATAGGTGAATGGCCTCAGAATTACAGTAATTTTTCTGCTGTTGCCTGTGCATAATTGTGTTGTCATAACAAGATGAACCGTGCTTGAAACAACTGAAGTGTCTGTGTAACATTTACTGACGACCCTTCCCTGGTGAAATTACTTGTTGATTGTGTCAAGTGATATACTTATTGTTAGGAAATCTGAAAAGATCGGACAAGTGCAGAACGAAATCATCGTTAAACATCATGATTAACAGATACAAGAAACAAGTACACTTGTATTTATAAGGGAAAAGAAAAAAACGTCTGATAAAAAGAGATGATATAATGAAAGATAGGAAAAACATGTTTATCAAATAATTATAAGCAGCTGAATGAAAGGATTTGCTGAATTAATGATATGATTATGATGATATAGTGGAACAGGCATGACAGCACATGCATCATGACAATACATCAAGGAAAATCAGTTGTGTTTTTTTAAACCCTGTAGGCTTCTTGTTTCCAGTATGCAAATACTTCACTTGTTACCCATTCATCTGTGTCAATTGTAAGAATTGTCTGTGTCTGTGGGGAGAGCAAGGCACTCACATCAAATATAAAACATTTACATAACCAATTACTGGAACACGTGAATGATTAATGTCGTGAATTGAATATTTATTGATTAATGTTATAAACTGTGGATGTTATAAACTGGGCATCCAATGATTCTATATGTGCATTGATGAGTCTGTGACCTTGTTAAGGTACTGTGCAGGCTCATATCAAGATCACGTATATCTGGAATAATTTAATGAAACCGTCTAAAATCAACATTAGCCCTGATCTAATACTTTCATGGTTATGATGTACCATGTAGACAACATGCCGACTGCAAGGACAGTGTGTGCTTGCTTTATATGCTTTTCAAAATGTTGTAAACTTCCATCCCCAGTACTTGGCTAATTCCCGCTAGCTTAAATAGCTTTTGTCTTGTGCCAGGAGGGCAAACTACATGAAATTGAAATGCATTGTGGGTAAAAGTAGACCTCATTACAGCAAGACTTTGAGGTGGTGATCTCATAAATACTTTTAACACAAACTAATTGCTGTCATGGCAAAAAGTTATGTTTGTTCATGAAACTAGCTAAACTCATTCATCTTTTCATCTTTTTAGGCAACTCTAGCATTGAACTCCTGTGTAACCTAAAATTTCATGTTTGCCTCAATAATTCTGTGTTTTACCTATATTGAAAATATGGTCAAATGCCTAAGACTTTTATGGCTCACTTTAAGTGGCAAAATCGTAACCCTTTCACTCCAAAGTACCCAGCATCAACAAATAACCAATGAGGTTACACCTTGCTGCAGTGACAAAGTTTAATGAGGTAGAACACGATTCTTGACCCTCAAAGGATGACTAGTATCCTTGGCAAGTTTCAGGGGCATGTACATCAGGATTTAGTAACCTTATGCGATGGTTGGTCAGAGAAGGTCAAAATTGTCAAGTGTCTGTTACAGTGTATATGAAAGATGTTGAAGAAAAAAATTGTAACGTGACAGCTAGTCCTCAATATGGTCTTTGACTTTGACCCTTGAACCATGACCTCTGCTTATGTCATGTTTGTCAAGTCCTCCTCAGGAATAGATAGTAATGATATAATTCGCAACATCACAAGAGATACGTTTGTCATGCAAATTAGCACAGGGGTCAAGAAATCATGACTTCAGGCACCTGGTGGTGAAAGAGTGTGTTTGAGACGTTCTCTTTCAAATACACCATTAGTCTGAAACAAGGAAGGGGTTTTGAAAGAAGTTTGGATACAGAGAGATCTCTGAGATTGTAGTTGTAATGTCGGAAGAAAAATCAGACATGGCTGAAGAAAGCCAAGACGAGAAGTAAGTGTGCAATCAGCTCTGAGAAAAGTATGCGATCTCTGAAGGAAGGGTCCATTGCCACACCTGAGTGACTTCTTGGCTCTGTTGTGCTTTTTAATACCTGATTTTGTTTGTCGCAAACAAGTCACAGTGAGCCTTTATGTTTTAGATGTAATCATCCATGAAACAGAGAGTTGTTACGCTTCCTATTATAGTTTGTTGTCAATTTGTTTTCAGTTTCGATGAAGATGTCAGTTCATATACTATAAATACACAATCTTACCTAGCGCTATCAATCGTTGAACAACCCTGTCCACCTTGGCCATGCTAGAGTCCACATGTTGTCATTTTCAAGACAATTTAAGTGATATTGTTCTGCGTGTTGTTTGAGTGGTGAATACCACAAGACAGGTAGACCAAGATTGCATTCTGAACCCAGTGTGCACAGGCAAACCATCAGAGCGTAAATCTTAAGACGAAGCATATAGATTATCTTATAGAATCCAACTCTTTGAGTTTGGGGTCAGACTTTGTAAAGTATGTCTCACCAAAATTGCCCAGTCGGTCTGCAGCAACTGTTTGATCTAACAATAAGGGCTGGATTGACTTCTGGTCTGGTTTGAAGGTATTTTAGCCTGTACAGTAGGTGTGGTGGACTTGTTTTACCTTAACGACTTCGCCATTCTCGGCATTTGCATTGTGCTTTAATGTAGAATGGGGCGATAAATTGTGAACACTTCAACTGAGGGATGGTTGTTAGAAAACAAGGAAGTCATTCCTTATCTGAATTAATCAATTTTATTACCATGTTCTGTGATCTATTTTCCAGTTTTCCCTCTTTAAATGCTTTTTTGATGTTTTTCCCAGTTTTGTGGTCATGTAGCTTTTTGCCCTTGAAATTTCCTATTTTCATCAAGTTAGTTGACCAGTCTGTTATTGTTACATGTAATTTGCCTCCGTGCAAATGCTATTGTTTGACTACGGACTGTGCTACAAATGGAAATCCCCTGTTCAGACTGGTCAGTTGGAATGCTACTACGTTGGGCCTCTGTTCAGAACACAATACACCTTTGTAAAAAGCAACAAGTGACATCATTAAAAAAGCAAATGGCACAGGTTATTGATCAGGGACGCGAATGTGAGTTTGTAGGGCTTCATGTTATAGATGCGGACAGTATTAAGTATATGGGAACTGGACATCATGACTTTGAGAACCAGGATCACCTTCAATTGCAAGTCAAGTCTGCACTGAGATTCATAAATTACTTGGGCTGATTGTTCAAACTGTACCTAATAGAGAACCCTGCCTTAAGGCATTCTGACTGTGCATATACCAGAAACAAATGATGTTCTTAAACTTTCTGGCAGAGACTTCACCAGTATCTTCAACATTTTGTTTCAGGGAAAAAACTTTGAAAACACCTTCAAGGCCAATTTAAAAATTTTCAATGCCCATAATCACTGCTTTAATTAAAAAAGGGGGAAAAAATTTCAGCGTCACTGCTACTGTGAATGTACTTGTTTTGCAAAAAGCCGTCGTGAAATTGGATTTGTCCTGGAGCTAAGTGCTTAGTATTCCAGTTATGTACTGTGTACTCTATTTATCTGATGCAAATTGTGGCCATCTCCATGTAATTTATCATCACCTGTATTGCAAGTCACACTTGACAAGGGTGCTCCTTGCTGGCAGAGCTGGCCATGATGTAACCATATAGCAATGCACATATTTGTACTGTAGGGCTCTCTATCTGTTGCATTTTATCACGCATCAAAATCACCGGCAATATCTATGATTTTGCAGAGCTGCAAGTCACCTTTGTACAGACAGTGCAAAGGTCACACATATACTCTGAGGATTCAATAAGACAGATACATGTATATATGATGTCACTAGTGTGAAGTAGCCAGTCAGGTTGTTGTTCCTAAGTGTTATAAAAAATCTACATCAGCGATGTGTGTACAGTGTATTTTACCTGAAAGATTGTAACCAGTGAACTCTCAGAGCCAATTTGACCACTGTCGATGTCCTTTTGACTGCCTAATATTCTACCATAAGGTACTTGGATTGCATGTTTTCTGTATAGGGCCAGCTCAAGGAAATTTCAAAAAAATCCTAGACTTATAGCCCTGAGAGTTAGGAAAATCTTAAAAGTTACGATTGTGACTTGCTGGTTTTTGCAATCATATTCTTCTACGTAAATGCAACTGCTGAAGTTTACAGTGTACTCACTTCTGGTTGACACTGTGATGCAATGGTCAATTCAAGTCCCGGCTCCAAGCTACCTATGTTTGATTTACATATTTAATGAACTTTTCTAATTGGAGTGATATGTTCAGAAATACTTCATCAAAATCAAATTTGATGAAATTGGTACAGATGTTGATCTCATAGTGCTGTAATACAATTTATCAACACTTGGTGGTATCGTTTATGAAATGTGGTACCGGTGATAATCGTCTTTGTTATAATAGAATGCAAAAATGTTTGGCAACATCCTGTCGATTAATTACCAATTGACTTATTTAATGACCTGTTGTAATTAGGGTGGAAGCCCACATTGGTTGTATGTTTTCACCACCATGGAACTCATTCTTAATCACAGAACACAATAGCGCTGATCGCAAATGACGTCACTGTTCTCTCTCATTAATATGCATAAATAAACATTTGTCCGCATTTTCCGCATAAACAACGAAAATAAAACCTGTGAGTGTTAGAATGGCTATTTAGCATCACACTTATTCGTATGAATGATGACTGAGACTACAAGCTGCAACAGCAGCCGCGCATACAACGACAAAATTTATCCGAATTTCAGCTTATTTGTCCGAAAGTCGCACGCGTGCAGCTATATTTAGTAACAAACCCGAAATCGCGATCAACGCTATTAATGAACAGGACTCTATCCTCTCCAAGGCCTTGTAATCAAAGTACGCATCAAATCAAAGTAACCATAGCTGAAATGAGATTGGACATTAGTAAGGGCACATTTGCTCAAGTTGAGAAACGGTTAACCCTTTGAGTGCCAAAGTCGATAATTGCTGCATTTATACTAAAGTACACAACGCCAACAATTTCTTTCAGATTAAGACAATTTTTTCAGATTTTTCCTAAAATTTTGGTCAAAAGTGCAGCCCATAAAAATTTATGGCCATTTGGTCCAAAATCATGCAAAAAATTACAGAAAAATTCATAAAAATTGATAAAATGTTGCCTAGATATTTTGGGGGAAAAATTACAGTGCTCAAAGGGTTAATCAAATTCCATGCAGAGTAACCTATTCAGACATTTGCCATAGAGAAGATGTACAAACATGTATGCAGGTTAAGTTGATATGTGAAATTTGCTTTTATAGCCAAAGGTAAATATTTGAACATCCATACAACAAATCAGTTTATAATTGATGAACGTAAAGCACTTTGACTTCAAAGATATAAATTAATTTCAAAAAAAAATAATTTGTATCCTGATGTGACTTTGATATATGAAATTGTGCTGACCCACTGATACAGAAATACAGGAGTAGGTATTTAAATGACATTTTTACAGGATAAAAATAGCCCCCGGCGACAGTGCTGTACTATGATTTATCCTGTGTGCATGGAGGGATTCTACATGCCAGGAAATGTACCAATTTACAAGATAAAGGGGAAAGTCAATACAAATGTAATATTGAAAACCATGTGCCATAGAATGCATAACGTGGAACATCTGTTACCAGCTGATCATTACATGGTACAAATAGTGTAGACATTTCAAAAATCAGTTTTGTTACGTGAACGCATTTTATTTATTAGAATATGCCTGGCCATATGTATGTCTGCCCAGCAACACTGTGATTTGTACAGGTTTCTGTGACATTGTAAATCCGCTGTCTGCTCAGATTTCAAAGTAAAGGCTATTAAATTTCATTTAACAAATATTTATGTCCATGATATTTTTAGTATTAAATATCTGCTCCAATATAGCTCTGATAAATTTATTGTGTCAACTGATGCAAAAAATGAATCATATTTTATAGTTGAAAATCAATTGCTTGGTACGTGACAAGAATTCGTAATTAACATGGGGTGAAACACATTACAACCATTCAAAGAAAGAATAATACAAGGGTATGGGCATGAAACACTTTGTTCGAATTCTTGAAATTCCTGTATGACAGTGAAGTTGTGTTCCGTTTTGCATTATTGCAATTGGGGAAAGTGTATCGCATGATATACCGTAGTAATAGCTGGCATGCTGAAGTGACTTCCTTGAAGTTTAAAAATAAATCGGATGTGTCGTGAGTAAGTATACAAACAGGAGGTATGGTACCATCATTTGCTCATAGTGGAAGTGTATAAAACAGTTCGGTTGTTCCCAGTTCAATGGAGTTCATGTAAACTTTGAATCAGAGGCATGGACAGAATACATAGACAGGACTGATGTGTAGAACTGGAACTATTGATGAAATAACTTCCCAATAAGGAAGTTATACAGAAATGTGATTCCGCAATTGAATACAAGAATTACATCCCCTGATGGAGGAAACATAATGCATATCAGTTGCATAATGATATGATAAAATTCGTAGTTTAATACAGGAAAATCCAGGTACAGGGGTCAAAATGCCACATCGGCTTTCTTCCAGAGAATCAAAGCTTTTTGCACTAGTATGCCAATAACCTTCCACCTATTTTCTAAATGATGTTCCCTTGTGTAGTTAATTAACAGTGATAAATCTTTGTCAACTTTGGAACAATTACATAAGAACCTAAAACAGAAGTTTTCAATAACAGGATGTCAAATAGTGCTAACATATTTATCCAACTGCAGCAGAACTCATGACCTCTTGATTGTTTTGGATTTTGTGTCATGCAAACCACAAGTTCCTTTTTCCATTTGATATTATAGAAGTAGCATTGCATTTAACTGTTTTTTGTTCCGATGAATTACATATATTAGGAAGCTATGTGAAAAATGAACTGTTGTTGACCACCATTTAAAATTTTTAAATATGACAAAATGGTCTAGATATTTTACTGTATCACAAAATGTGAAATTACTGGGTGAATTGTTACCAAATTAAAAGAGAATGGTTGGCTAAATATGTGAAATCTTTGTTGACAGGGCCTCTTCCAATAAACCTGAGTTTCTCACTGTAATTAAGTAACTCAGAGAACTAGCAGGACACGTGTGCTGACATTGAGACGCCAGACAGGTGAAAAAGTAATCACAGACATCTCATGGGGATCTTGATGATTTGTTTAGTTGTGAAAATGAGAGATGTAGCTTCACTGCAGGGTAGCCAGTGTGGTCCCTCGTGCCATTTTATTGGTTAAAATTGTATCTCGGCTGATCTCACAATGTGAGATGGATTTTCTCGTGGCTGTATCCACTCTGAATTTTCACGCCTGGGTTGGCGGCAGTCAAAACGATACAAGCAGCTTGTTGGCATTTAATAACTGCATTGTATTCACGTGGAAGAGGAATATAAAACAAGAACACTTTCCTCTGCAGCAACCAATGGGACCGTTGCAGAGGTTGGAATTTTTTGTTTGTTAGGAATGAACAGTAAAGACCACTGTCCAGTGAATTATTTGACACAAAGGGCCCATCAAAGTCCCAGTAGAATGTTTGGTATGAAACATGTGTTCCGATACAGGAATATCATTTCTTGTGGATTGGATATCACAGTGTGGTGTTTGCTATGATATGTAGCTCCATTACAGGAAGCATCAGTGGCATTACATATCATAAACATATGCATTCTTAATAGATTTGCGTGTGAGTTATAATTCAATGATGGAACACTTATGTGAAGTATTCACCTGCAATAGCCAATTGAAATACTGGTACACAGACGTTGTTTATTTTGTATAATTATGCTTGTCAGCATGTATGCAATCAGAAACTCTTTTTGTCGCCAGTATTTTGTTAGTCCCCACGGACACCGTCCGGGGGGACTTATAGGTTTGGTCATGTCCGTGCGTGTGTGCGTGCGTCCGTGCGTGCGTGCGTGCGTCCGTCCGTCCGTCCGTTCACGCAGATATCTCAGAGATGCCTGAAGCGATTTCATTCAAACTTGGTACAAGGATTACTTCATATGTCATACAGATGCACGTCGATTTGTTTTGTGATACGATCCAATATGGCTGCCAGGCGGCCATTTTATTACGATTTTTTCATGTACAGAGCCATAACTCAGGCATATCTCAACCAATTTCATTCAAAATTGGTACAAGGACATTGACCTATGTCATACATATGCACATCAATTTGTTTTGTGATACGATCCAATATGGCCGCCAGGCGGCCATTTTATTATGATTTTTTCATGTACAGAGCCATAACTCAGGCATGTTTCTACAGATTTTATTCAAAGTTGGTACAAGGATATTGACCAATGTCATAGCTATGCACATCAATTTGTTTTGTGATACAATCCAATATGGCCGCCAGGCGGCCATTTTGTTACGATTGTTTCATGTACAGAGCCATAACTCAGGCATATCTCAACCAATTTCATTCAAAATTGGTACAAGGACATTGACCTATGTCATACATATGCACGTCGATTTGTTTTGTGATACGATCCAATATGGCCGCCAGGCGGCCATTTTATTACGATTTTTTCATGTACAGAGCCATAACTCAGGCATGTTTCTACAGATTTTATTCAAAGTTGGTACAAGGACATTGACCAATGTCATAGCTATGCACATCAATTTGTTTTGTGATACGATCCAATATGGCCGCCAGGCGGCCATTTTGTTACGATTATTTCATGTACAGAACCATGACTCAGGCATATCTCAACCAATTTCATTCAAAATGGGTACAAGGACATTGACCTCTGTCATACATATGCACATTGATTTGTTTTGTGATTCGATCCAATATGGCCACCATGTGGCCATTTTATTACGATTTTTTCATCTCCTGAACTACAACTCAGACATGTATCAAGCGAATTTATTCAAAAGTATTTTTATCACAGACCTAATGAAGAGGACTCTATCCTCTCTGAGGACCTGTAATCAAAGCACCCATTAACAAGTGGGGACTGTGTCATCAACGATGACTTGTTTTCTCTGTTCCTCCATCCTTCCTCCCCGTCTTCTCTCCGTTTCACTTTTATTCACCACCACTATCACATTGCGTAGACATTCTTATATCCTGTGTGTACCTGTTCAGTAACAAGCTTATAACTTTATAACAGCATCACTGAGAGAAGTGGTAATCTAGGTACCATTTATAAGTACAGATAATGATCATCACTTCTTTGAGATGTACCGGTACAAATATAATGGGAAATATTTTTTCTGAGTTCTTCAGTGCAGTATGATAAGTTGTTTGTTTTTGGATTGAAATGGCTGTGTAAGATTTTATACCATACTTTTAGGAGATCTGAGTCTTGTTCACCACAGCTCTTGCATGTGTAATATACAGAGATAGTATTGACACGTTGGCATGCCATAAAAGAAACATAAAAGAAGAACAGTTTTATGGTTTTGGTCCGTCAAACCATGTTTGCAATAAGAGAGAGAGCATGGGAAATTGTGTGACCTACTTTGAGTTTATTCTCTCCATTCTTCACACAGTATCATGATATAAACAATAGAGTGTACATGGTGTTTAAAGGGTCACCTACTGACATTGATTTGAAAAAGCTATTGTGTGGCTGTATACAGCTTTGTCATCTCCCCCTCTCTCTAAGCATCAATTTGATTTCTGTTTGCTTTCACAGCGTGGCTATGATGGATTTGTTGGTGCATGTAGCAGCAAAGAACAAACTCAGTCCAGCGGGGCATGTCATAAGGGTGCCTGCCCCTTACCCTGGGGATGAACCTGTACAGGTGAGTTGTGACCCTCTAGCTACAAATTTTCCTCCCCCCCCCCCCCCAGCATGTGAAGTACTGCTTATGTAATTGATATGTAGGCACACTGAGCCAGTTCACCTGCAAAATTTGTTTTATGTGTATCATTGGTGAATGACCAGTTTTTCAAAAAGTCGGGTGGGGCCTGTGAAAAGAAGTGAAGTGGAAGGGATGGAAACATGCTGCTGTCAGTTGCCATTGAAATCAATGCTTTCATTTGAATTCAACCACATGAAGATGCTTACACAGAATCTCTGTTGTTTTTAAGTTCAAAAATATTATTTTGATCGAAAAAAACATGGCAGGATTTGGGTTAAGTTCAAAGATAGAAAAAAGTATGGCAGGATTGGGGAGGATGGATTAATTGCATATCTATCTTATGAGGGTTTGAGGATTTTTGTGTTACGTATAACAGTAGAAAAGCAAGGACAAGATCATGTCGTAGAAAGCTTCAAGATTGTGAGAATAAAAAGTCATGTGACCAATCAGTAGGAAACAGTTCCTTTGACATCTTTCAACAAAAATGTTCATACTAATTTTTCAAATTAAGAGAAGGAAATTCCTCATTTTTGATAGGAAACTACCGTGTGGTGGGGAAGATGTATCTGTACCTTACAAGGGCTGTGTGTTATTTGGTTGTTGTGTTTGACCCAGCAAAGAATACCCAGGTGTGAATTGTTTACAGTCTGTAGTTTTTATGACCCAGGCTGTGTCCTTGAACACACTTTAACTGTTGCCTTTGTGTTGTAACAGTACAAATATGCTGTTGTGTTTGTCATTGTCAGGCTGTCCAGTTACTGTCATCCTGATGTTTTGATATGTCACAGTCATGACTGTTGAATTTGTTTCACTGATAGATTTATAGGAGACTTTGACAGAACTTGAAACAAGCAGGGTTGGTAAAAGGCAAACTTTTATCGCCACTCCAAAAGAAGTTCTATTGATATCAGCGATTGTAATCTTATTTATTGGTTTGGTCACTTTATATGGCCAAACTATTTCCAGATATTATGGTGCATTTTACGTCATCATTAAGGTAGAGCGGCGCCTCGGGGACAGATATTCGGGCTCTCAAACTTTTACAAGTCTTTTCTGATCTACCACTTGTCAGGGTTCGTTTTAAAGCTCTTGGTGTACGAAAACTTTCCATTGCTTAGTGTTTCAAAAATAGAAAATTTATTTTTCTCCAGAGAGTTAACACAGGGATGGCGGCCATTTTGAATTTCAACTATCGGTAAATCTTAGGTAATTTGTATCTTTAGCACCAGAATTTGCACAGTGACCTTCGAATTTTATTCTTGACATTGAAAGAGATTAGTTGAAATATTCCTTGAGGAAAGTTTGAGCAAAAGTTTAAGTTTTTGACTTTTGAGACGCATACTACCTTAAATGAACATAGAAATTCTTTCCGCAATTCAGGTTATGCATGACGAGGTTGATGCCAGTTTTAAAATGAAGTTTACTGAGCAAAATAGCAGTGTTAACTAACCTGATGATTTCCGCAAGTTTGGCATGGTTTCATCAGTTTTTGACTCAAAAACTAACATGCCACGTGAAATCTCCTGTTTCACTTGTAAATAATCTGATGTACCTATGCTTTGTTGTTTACAGTATAAACCCAATACCCAAGTAGGAGATCTTGGTGTTCGGACAATAGAAATAGTGCCAAAGAAAGAACCCCAGTCGAAGGTACCGGTCAAAAAGTCAGCCAAGTTTGAGGTATGTATTCCAAGACATGTCAATCACAAATATTCGTTGGTTCTTCAACATTTTTGCAAGCTTCTCATTTTGGTAGTGACATTTCATGAAATCATATGATTTGCTGGTCATTGTGTCTTACCCTGAACCAGCAATTTTCAGCAAAGCCCATGGCTACTCTACCTCCCTACTCTAAAGACTTTTGAATAAAAAGATTATTTCAAGTGATTTGGCCAAGACTATCAGCATCATGGATGTGTTGACTGTATATGTGGCTGCCTTGAAAGAGCTGTCTTGCATAATGTATGAGTGTAGTGGCATGGTTTACAAACATGAGATAAGCGTTCAGGAAAAAATCAATATTCTAAGAATGACCTCAACAGTACCGGTATGTCAGCCCCCCTGGTGGCTGCGTATGTTATAAACAGTTATATATTCACCAGGGAAGTCTGCGTGAAGCAATTTTAGGTCACTGATGTCTTGACTGTTTGACAACAAACATGGTGTAGTTAACAGTAATGCTGAATTGCCTGCTAAAACATGTCTTTTAATTCAGTGGTTTTCACCAGCATGGTGTAATGTAAACTGAGAGGCAGGCAGAGTGAAAGAATCACTGTGTTGAACAAGCTAAGCAAGTCTTTGAGTTTTGCTCACTTATTATGTTAGATTATCTGAAATCCAAATGATATTGATTAGTGACTTTCAAACTGCTTCATCTTGTGAAATTTTGCCTTATTTCATTATTCAGTGGCAAACCAAAACTGAAATTACAGCATCACTGTTCAAGGATATAAGTAGATTTGATGAAAATGTTTTCAAGTTGTATCCTTGTGTCCTTGTTGTCGAGGTAGAACGCGCCTCGGGGGGGGGGGGGGGGGGGGGACAGATATTCTTACTCTCAAATTTCTGCAATTCTTTTCTGATCTACCACTTGTGGGGGCTCATTTTAAAGCTCTTGGAGAAATGAAAACTTCAACGTCTTTGTTTTTGAAAAATCCATTATTCTATTTTTACTTTGTAGAGTTAACACAGGGATAGCAGCCATTTTGACTTTCAAATATCACAAAATCTTGAGTACTTTCTTTTTCTAGTTCAAAACTTCGCATGGTAACCCCTGCTTTTTATTGTTGATTTGGTAAGAGAATGGTGGAAAGTTTCATTTAGGAAGTTTGAGCAAAAGTTTGTCTTTCACTTTCGAGGCGCATACTACCTTAAATATTTTGACAAAATTTTAAGACAAAGCTGCTTAAAGGGAAACCTAATTCTTGACATGCCCAGTGTATGTGTGAAGATTGTAAAATATTGGTTGAGTATATATTTTGCTGAAAAGCTGGTGTTTTCATTCATTTTTGCTCTTTAAGCTATAGAAATTGGCATATTAAACCAAACCAAACCAAACTCTGTAATTTATATTCTGATCATGACGACTTGGATGAAAATGTATTCATAAACTTCATTTCCAGTAATGCATTCGTTGCACAATCACTTACTGTCGCCAGTGTGCTCTCTGACTTGATTATTGTCTGAACTCTTTAATTCAATTCAAGAATCTCTGCCACTTTCTATGCATCAGCTATCTACCAGTACATGTAATATGCAAAATTTTCTTGCGTCAAAACCATATTATCTGTGAATCAGTGGTGCATCAATTTAGCTCAGGAGGGTGTTCTGACTAATCAATTACTTCAGTTATGACAGGAAGCAGTGTGGAAGAGGAAAATCAATTCCATCATGTACGACAAAAGGGGATGAATTCACAGAGAATTTCAGATTGAACCAGTAATAGTAGGATACAATGTGTTATTGATGTCTCCACTGTGTAGCGGTGTTTGCTTCAGCTTATAGCTGCAGGCTGTCATGCATGGGAGTTGAAGGGTGCACGGCTGCTGTTCCATGGTATCAAGTTACAATGTTTTGTGACCACCAATATAGTGAAACCATTTTATCTTGTGCATTAATCATTCTTTTTCTCTGATCTTTCTTTGTGTGTGAAAAAAGTGAACACAGAGCATAAATACAAGGAAGTAATCACTCGTTGTATAATCAAAAGAAGACTTGTTTCCTGTGATTTTCAGCACGGCATTCATTCATCTGTATTCTTGCAATCCACAGCAAACAGTGCGGCTGACTGTCCACGTCTCCAAATCCAAGAAGTTTGTGTTGAGAGTGAACCCTGACAAAGCACTCTGTGAACTACTACCTCAGATCTGTGAGGAACACGGTACAGACCCTTTCCACTGTACCCTGAGACTGGTCAATTCACCAGAGGAGGACCTTGATTTGTTTAGAAGTTTGAACGATTATAGTTTACCGGAAAATGAGGTTATTTTGGTAGATTTAAGAGGTAAGTTTGCGATTACCCTCCTAAGTGTTCAGGTCACTGTGACTTTGAATGCATCAGTTATGATATCATAATGTATGTCATGAATTGCACGCTGCAAATCCAGCATTGGACAATATTTTTGCATCCATTTGATGTTGCTTGTTTTCTACAACTGTGATGTTGCATCCACATACATGTCTACTCTTGGGGTCAATTGTGAATAAATAGACATTGCTAGTCGGATATAGGAAGCCAAATACTGAAGATGTGTAGGATATTGCATATTTTATAAAATGCCAAATTGCTGTCAATTGTCGACATTACTGTGTTGTCTGAAGTAACTGAATATATAGTTCTTACAATCTTGATGTTGCCAATGATGTGTGTAATCAGACTTTCTCGTCTGAATATTTGCTCATCCGTTGTATAACGTCATTAACTTCTCATTGTGGATTTGACCAGGGTTCAGCAATCCGTTATACACTTCAATAATAGCAGTTTTCACAGTTGTGGAACAAGTGATTATAGGGTATCAGGTATTAGTGTGTGACTTCTGCTTCCATATTTACATTGTATTTCACCCCTGTGAATTCCCACTGTGCAGCACCGGTTCCAAAAGTCCCTGTCCCGGAAGAGAAGACGAAAGAAAAGAAAAAGAAATCTATTTTTGGATTCAGATCGTCACAGAAGAAGAAAAGCAAGGTAAGACTAGAGTTGAAAGCCTAATAGCCCGGGATTTCACGGCCTGACAGGTAACATTACCTCCAATCAAATCTGCAACTTCTCATTTTGTACTTTCTGTCCAGTAAACGGCAAATTGTAGTTTTTTGTGCTTGTACTGCTCTGTCTAGATGTTGGTGGCAGGCATAAATTCCATCTGTTGTTGTTTGTTTGTCTTCCCATTGCCACGGAAGAAATCAGTTCATTTGGAATGTAATCTAAGCATGTTCACTTTACCACAAATATTTTGTAAGGGAAACGTATGAATGTAACCTGCACAATTCATAAAATGCAGTACATCCATTTGTAAAATATATCTGTAATCAGTGTCTGTGTTAAAGCTGCCAGTAGATGTAATCACCTATTGTCTTTTTTTATGTGAGCATTTTTTTTAAATTGGCTCTGTGTTGAGCTCAAAGTTACATTATTGGAAAGTAAGTTATACTATTTTGTTAAGGCTGATGTAAACTGTGTCACTATTCATAAGCATAGAGACCACACATCTTTTCTCATTATCTACCCTTCCACCCCCATTTATTTGTATTAAGGTCCAGTATATTCCCTTGAAACATTGGGGCCGGACCAAACATGGTGGTGCAAAGGTTTATGTAGTGCATTCTTATCGTAGGTGTTACTATAGTTTACAATGTTGCATCCTGTGAATATGCATCGTACTTCATACCGTCGTTGCGCTTTGTAGTTTCTTACGTGGTGTACGTTGGTTTTTCTGTGTTTCTCATGCCATAAGTCATGCCAGTTTGCATTATTTGTAAGCCATATAAACTCTGCCATTTAGCATTCCATCTGCATGCACATCTATCTGTACTACTTTACTGTGTGTTTAGCTTTCTGTGTGTTGCTGTCCGCAGGGAGATGGGGACGCAGACAGTGTCAAGTCGGTGCCGGTCAAGCCTGCACCGCAGAAGCAGATACGGGATACTGACAGCATCAAGTCAGCACCGCCTGCCAGGCCAGTATCGCAGATCCATGTGGGAGATTCAGACAGTGTCAAATCTATGCCAGTCAGGCCTCACTCTGTCGTCAACCCACCCCCTGCCCCTGGCCGGCAAGGTCCACCTCCGGGAGCAGTTGCACTTCCGATAATAGATGGATCGTTGCTACGAAAGCAACAGCAGCAACCGCAGCCACAACAAGCGAACCAGAGTGCACCCCCACCCCCTCAGCCACCGGCCCGGAAAAGACAAGCACCCAGACCACCCGGGCCACCACCACGGAAAAACCAAGTCCCCGGAGTGAAAGGGTCTCCGGCTGAAAATCAAGTGAAAGCTGAAGTAGTTGTAAATCAGGAAAGAGCAGCTCCGCAGGAAAGCCCTGTCCAAGTTGTTCATGTGGAAAATGTCAATCAGTCACCTAATGCTACTTTGCAAAGCAATGAAAACAGTCCACTGGGTGATAGGATTGTCATTGGACAGGAATCACACTTTGCATTGACGGATTCTCACAAAGCGGCAGTAGCTGTATCATTACAGAACCCTCCGGCATCGACACCGTCACCTCAAGGACAGACACCGACCTCTGGGACTACAACCACCACACCCAGCAGTACTGAGCCAAGCTCAGGGACCCTGAAAAAGAGGAAAGCCCCTCCACCTCCAAAACCAGCACCACCTCAGCCCAATTTTGCTGGGACACCACCTTCACAGGTGAAGAGAGAAGGAACGCCCCCAGGTGTCAAGAAACGAGCACCGCCACAGCCGTCGCCAAGGCACCAGAGGCAGACATCGACAGGTAGCACCGTCAGTGCTGGCAGCGACTCCAGCAGTGGACAGATGATTGACAGCTCTCCCGCGGCAACTCCTCCCTCAACGCTAGACCGACCAGACAGACCACCTAGACGAAGCACAAGTCCTTCACAACCAAAGGAATCCCAGCCTCCGCCACCAGGTCAGATAGCTGGAGCAATTGACGAGCGTTCTGAAGGTACATATCTGAACTTTAATGACAATATTGATGACTTGGCCGAGTCCTTTGATACATTTCTGTGATGCACTACCACAACATAGCCCTTGTTAGTCAAGACATTTCTTTATTTTTAACCCTTTTTTATTACATTAATTTTTGACATACAGACATTTCCTCTAAGCACCTCAATGCAGTGGAATTGCTCTGGTTTTAATTTCTTCACAAATTATTTTGAAAAAACAACTGAAATAGAATGGCGTCAAGACTTACTGTTGGTCAGAGGAACACTCTCTGCCAAAGTATGTTTAGATATATGAAACTGAAATTGTTTGTAAGAAGTTTGATCATGATGTGCTGTCGAACAATGCAGGTGAACTTGCTGAAAAACAAAGAATCATGATAATTTTCCATACTGATTATTCACATGATTATGTCAGAGGAAACATTGAGGATAGGGCTTTTTTTTTTTTTGGTAATTTGAAGTTTCAACACGAAGTTAATTGGCAATAGTGGTTGAAATATTTGAAAAGAGTTTGTTAGTTTGAGATTTCATTTCTCTTGTGCCATGTCATTCTGTTTGATGCCATGTTGTAACCATGGACACTGCCTTCACGTAGCAACTAGTAGAGATAGGCGGGTGCTCTGAGACTAAGAAGAATCGGATATGATAAGTGCCCTCAATCGTAGTCACTTGTTAAATGTGCAAAGTGAAATAATATTCTGTCATTAAGAAAACTAGCAAGTTATACATTTTATTTAGTTCCAAAAAAATGGCCTATGTTTTCATGGTCCAAATGAGTCTTCTTCTACCTCGCAGCAAATTAATGTTGATTCCAATCCCACCAATAATCTTTCTACAGAAAGGAATATGTTCATATGCCAACAACAAGAAGCTCATTGCCAAACTACAAAGTTGCTACATTTTTGACCACATTTCGTCTTTTATTCATATTTTTGTAGATGCTGTATTTATTGCTCACAAACAATAGAAATTTTTTACCGTTCATGGCCAAATTTAGAAAAAATGATCAATGTGTGACTGATATTAATGTCATGAATGAATTCACCCATTTGGAATCTTCTATTAGGAATTACGTGCAAAACTCAATTGGAATATTCATAATTACAAATTGTGTTGTCAAATGATCGGATAAACAAAAATAATTATGTGTGCTTAACGATATATGGTGAACTTATAGTAATTTATTAAGTTCACAATTTTCTGTTTCTACCAAATAGGAAAAGAGACAGTGGATAGCATTTACAATTCATTTCTCCAGCATGAGAAAATTTGTTTGTATTTGTTGCATATCTGGTTCGTTCAAACCCCCAATATATTTTTTTAAAATAAATAAATATAGATCGGTGTACCGTTGCTTGTAATATTTATGTTTGTGATAATACTAGTTTAAATTCAGTTGATGAGTTTTGGCAAAGGCTGGATAATTCACACAGTTAAGTTTGTTGATGACAAAAAAATACAGTTTAAAGGGTATTTGCCATCCTTCACAGTGTGGTGCTATTATGCTGAGTGAATGCAGACCAGTTTTTTACAATTTTTCCAAGGGGCAGACTATGTCAAGTGTTCATGAAATGCACCTTGTATTTTTTTCACCGATTTCTTCATTGTATGTGTGACTTTCAAGTGTTGAAAACCGAATTATTTATCATGTAAACATAGTGGGAGTGTTGTAGTTATAGCCAAGACGTGGTCTCTGCTTGCCTTGCATAGTATTTAACCCGTTGAGTGCTGTAATTTTTTCCTCTAAAATTTTAGTGCAACATGTTACCAATTTTTATGAATTTTTCTGTAATTTTTTGATAATTTTGGACCAAACAGACATCGCATTTCATTGGCTACACTTTTTCATCAAAAGTTTGGCAAAATTCTGAAAAAAATTGACTGGGGTATATTTTGTGAAAGGTGACAAAAATCGACTTTGGCACTCAAAGGGTTAAGAACATACTGTACCTGCTTGCTATTGATTCTTATTGCTCACAGACAATCAAATCTGCTTGGAATTATCTCATCAATTGGCTTGCATTTTATTGTCACTTATTTACAGAGAATGTTGCATTATTGTGTATGCTGACTTTTAATATATTTGCATGTTCTTTTTGTTTTATATTTGAGGAAAAGTAGGCAAGTCCTTATATAACCAACTTTTTATATCAGTATGTTATTCCTAATGTTTTTTTTGTAATTGATATTGAAAACAAGTCCTCACAAGGCTAACTGTTATTGTTTTAGTACACCCCCAATATTTGAAACGAAAGAAGAATGGTCCTTACTTTCTCTGACATGTATTGCATTTCATGCCATGCCATGCATAACTGGCTGCTTCATTATAACTCAATAATGGTGTATAATGGAATAAACTGCCATAAGTCATCTTAAAAACAAACCTTAAGAGTTGCACAGTATTTAGTGATAATATTATGCCTTTTGTCATCATAACATCGCTGAGATCATTTCATTTCACATCGAGCGTCAACCTCATACAGCAGTTCATATCATCCTCTGGTTCATCATAGCTGAAAAAAATATGATTTTGGTAAGCTTATCTCACATCAATGCTTATTACCAGTACAACCATATGTAGTTCTGTAATCAAATGATATCTGCTTCATCATATGATACATGCGTTGATGTGTAAGGGGAATGAATGTTTAAATAATTCAGGATGGATTTGTGATTTAGGGTCTAGAAAATGAAAAAAGCAAAATTAGCAATCAGACTTTTGTTTTGCAAATTTGCTTGGATGTAATGAGAGCTCCAAGCTGGGGAAAAAAGTGTTCTCAGGTTTTTACTTCAGTGTTTGCATTGTCTTCTGAAAAATATTAAAAACCAACCATTGAAAAAAAGATATGAAGAGATAATGAACTGCTTGTGTTTTCATAAATGTTTGCCATGTAGAATGTTGCAGAGTTCAGGAGATTATATCTCTCTGATGGACTGCTAAATTTCAAAAGAATTAAGAAATTTGTAGATCCTGAAAAAAGCTTGTCTCAATGTGACAATAACAGAGATTTTGAAGAGCTTAGAGTCCTGCAAAATATGAATGTCACTCATGTTTGCATTTTTTAGTCCATGCTGCCCAGAAGCTTTAACTACCATACATCTGGAGTGCCCACCCAGGATTCTATGTGACCTGTGATAATCTGGTACCGCTGGTTCTATCAACCGGAACAAAAAAAAATTGAAAAATTTTGTTAGGATCACAAAATTTGGTATATTTGAGAGCACACTGCTTTGTTTTATCTTTATCATGCTGAACCAATGCGATTATGTTAAATGTACCGGTATATTAGCAGCCGCATGAGTTGTATGCAATTGCCAATCAAAAGAGTGCTTTGTCAACAAATGCGGGACTAACACAACCTCACATCAACCCCAGGAGAACTTTTTTCAATGTGGGGGATGGAAAAAAACAAGGGTGACTGCATGAATGAATGGTTTAGAATTACAGTTTGATGTAGCATGGGGGTTTCTGGATCATTGCAAAAGCTAATACTGGACTGTCAGGTCAACAAGTAACTATAATACACAATGGGAGCATTCAAGTCTTAATGATTTCAAGGTTTGGACAGAAAACCAGTCTGGCGCTCTAACATCTCAGAGAGTGCATGAATTTTGATTTTTTAACATCAACAAAACTAATAGCCCAAAATTTGTGCAATTTCTGTTTTCGAAACTAGGATTCAGGACTGTATCAATACAGTATTTGTTTTCTTAAAGTCTGAAGGTTTGGCTTCGGGTAATATATTTCGTCAAAAAGTGGAGGGGTGGATACATTTCAGAATCCATCACACAGGTGTTTACCTGTAGTTAAAGGTCAAAGGTCATAGTTTGTGTGCGCAAAGTATAGGACATGCAGGAGATAGCTTAGTTCAGTCAAGGGTCCAACCTTAACTGTTCTTAGATCAAATATGAATGAGATTGTTCTGTGATTTTAAGTCTTTTATCATGAAGTGTTGGTACAGATCTAATATTTTCAATGTTTTGGGCTGAATGCATAGGCAGCAAAATAATGATGATAAGGTTAAAGTTTCTTCTCCTGCATTACTTCTAAGTAACGTTTCCTGAATAGAAATAACCTATCAAAGCTATAATAATTGGCAATATAAGACTGTCTGCCTTTCTTGAACCTGTACAGTAAATGTGAAATCTTAATGACAGTGGATGGGTTTAGAAAAACACTGTGATAGATACTGTTTTCCAGTCTGAGTAGTAATAGATAAAGATATGTAATTTAACTAAAGTAAGCCCCTTCACGCTGTACTATTATGATTTGTCTGGTTTGGTTCTAGTTAGAACCAGCAACAGATTTACCTCCTGTACTTTCCGTATCAGCGAGGACATACACCAGTCTAAGTTATCTCATTCCACCAACTGAAATGACATCCCCATCTTGTTAATTTGCATGTTACATCCGTAACGTTAAAAGTCACAACTTTTCACAGAAAAAAAAATAGGACAACAACTTATATATAAGTCTGCATGGTACTAGCTCACTGCATGTTAACTACCATCGGGTAACTGGTAAACGGCACACACATCTGATCCATTCTTTATACCACAAATTCTAGGTCTATCACTCCGTAAGAGACCACCCAAACCACCACGGCCCCAGAGTTATGCCGGTGAGGCATTAGCCGAGAGCACTAGATCTAAACGACCTTGTTCATTCATTGCACCCCCTCCACCAGAAGAACCCCCATCCCCCGAGAGCGCACCTGAGGACATTGAAAAACTTATCCAGGAAGGTCGTCTTTCCATAGCCACAACTCAGAGGAGAGACTCGCTAACCGATCACGCCACCACAGAAGACAGCTGCTCTGGTAAGATGATAGCTTTTACAATGTATGGTGATGGAAAGTGGTGTTCTCATATAGGAAGGATCTTGCTCTGCACACTGTGGTACCTTCCATCTTTTTTTCAAATGGAAACACCTTTTCACAACCGCAAGGAGCAGGTCACCATACTCTGTCATGAGCACAACTCTAATATAGTTAAAAATGTGTCTTCCTTATTGCCTTAAGCTATACTACAGAAATTCTTTCAAGTTCATACACAGTTTTATCATTTCCTTTTAACTTTTTCAGAACAACTTTGAGCCTTTGCATCATTTAAATTTCAATCTAAGTTCTCATCCTTTTGGCTCTGTAACTCGGTAAACTTTGACATCTCATCCTACTTCATCAAAAGTGACATATAGCACCCCTGAGTAGTTCCTGCCTGAGTCATCCAGCCCAGCAAATGTCTAGGAATAATCAGACGAATGCATTTTGAGATCACAAGCAAAGAAAAACTTCAGATAAAACTCACACTGAAATTCTGGCCCTTCTTAGAGGTACTGTATTTAGATGAACTCCATAGCTACATGAATGAACCTCAGGCCCCTTTGGAGTTACCAGATGAACCCTTTAGTGTCCAGATGAACCCTGTAGTGTCCAGATGAACCCTTTAGTGTCCAGATGAACCCTTTAGTGTCCAGATGAACCCCATAATGAACCTTAGATCCCTTTAGAGTTACTGCACTTAGTATGAACTTCAGGGCCCCAAAAAACTATGACTGACTGACAGGAAACCGTTGTGTCTTCCTCAACAACAACAGACAGGAGCACGTCTGCGCTGAGTGCCAGTGCAAGAAGTAGTCTCCTTGACGATGAAGAAACAGGTACAGAGCGGGAGGAGGAGAAGAAGAGTGATGGTGGTGATGAAGAGGCTGAAGACCTAGCAGAGATGTTGAATGATGTGGTCAAAGAACAAGAGAAAGAAAGTAAGAGATATACCTTGTTTCATAGAGCACACACCAGGAGGAGTGAATCTTTGGCTTATTATGACAGCAATATTTCAAGTAGTATCAGGATCACATGGAAAACCTTTAGCCCAACTGCTGACTATGTTTCTTAAACTTGCAAAATTTTCCTGTATGATATGAAATATTACATTGGCGACTTCTGAAGTTGCATACACTTCCAGATGAATAAGAATCAGATTTTGGTTACTCGATTCATGTCTGAATTAATTTCATACAGTGCATGATCATTTGATATATGTATCTGGATACACTGAATTTGATCTCATAGTTGTATCTGCTCATCATTTGGGGTCCTCACTACATACATAAATATAGAAACATACCGTCTAGGAAAGTCATGAACCATAGCTTGTGTTCAGTATATCCCTGCCTAGCCAACTTTTCTCATGCATTCTGCTGCTTTCATCGTATAGATTCTCGTTTTCCTAGCCAGCAAATTTATCCAGGCATCAAGCAGGGACTTCTACAAGGTTGAGAGTATAATGTAGCCAGGGATGATATTTAGACTCTGAATCTGTACAAGTTAGATAAAAAAATGGCTGATTACATTAATTTTCCTTTCTTTCTGCAGCTGTGACGGTGTCTTCCAGTGTAGACATAGAACCTCCACTGCAAAAGGTCATCACAATCACCGCAGAGGCTGCTCCTCCTGCAGATATTGATGTTCAACCCTCAAAAGAAGTTACCAAAGAAAGCAAAAAGCCTGCTGACGTCAGTGATGATGATGACATTGAACTCACAGAGGAGGAGGCCAAAATACTAGCTGAACTTGAGGCGGAGGCAGACGCTGAAGAAGCCAAAGAGACCAAGGATGGTGAGTCTTCAGCGACCGAGTCAGAGGACATTGCTTTGAAAGAGGAAAGGAGTCAAATATTGAGCCAAATGATGAAACTCAGCCTGGATGATCAAAATTCCAATGATACAGTGAACTACTCCCCATCCGCCGAACCAGAGCAGGAGATGTTGGAAGAAAAGCTGATCTCCCAGCTTGCCTATCCAGTCGTCAGGAATTCACATCAACAAGTCCCTGTGGGTTATGCACTGAAGTCTGAGGACACTCCAGAGATCAGTGTGAAAAAAATTGAGATTGCCCCTGAAGCGGAGTCGACAGAAAGCCAGCAGGATGAGGAAAGAGAGATGACAAGTACAAGCGATAAGGAGATCGATGTGGAGGCGATGCAGAAAGAGAAAAAGATGATAGTAGATGATGTTGAATCCAATGAAGAGTCTGATAAAGAGGAACCTGAAGAAAGAGAGGATGTTACAAAGGGAGAACCCGTCACCATAGAAGAGAGTGTTACAGCGAGTGAAACAGTGAAAGTTGCAGAAGAGGACGTTGTAGTTGAGTTGAAAGACATTAAGCTGGAAGTTGAGAGAAAGGACCCTATGGATAAGGCTGGAGAAAAGTATATTGTAGATGGTGAAGTGAAAGAAAGTCCTGAACCCTCTGCACTGTCAGCTACCCCAATACCACATCAGTTACCTACTGACGCCAAAGCATTACAGGAACAGTATACAATGCTGCAGAAGCAGTTTGCCGCGCTGCAGCAGCAGATGATCACCAACCAGCAGGCGGTGCTGCAGCAGCAACAGCAGCAAATTGTGTCTGCTTCTTCCGCGGCGGGGCAACCTGTGCCACCAGCCATGAGCGTGGGCAATCCGATGATGGTGTCTCAGCCGCCGATGGTGATGTCACCGGCGATGACACCACAACAGCAGCAGATGATGATGATGCAGCAACAGATGATGATGCAATACCCCATGGGAATGCCGCAATACATGATGACGCCGCAGATGATGGCGGTGCCGCCAGCGGCACCCATGGCAGTGTCTCCTCCTCAAGTTATCGGATACCCGGCACAGCCAGTTCTGGCAACCAGTCCTCAGCAAGTCGTCTTGGCAACATCCCCTCCCCAGCATCAGCAACCCCAGCAAGTTGAGCCAGAGCCTCAAGTCACCGTCGCATCACCGCCAAATATGGCTGACCCAGAGCCAGAAGTAGAGATGCCAGAAGTTGAACATGCAAATGAACCTGAAGAGAAGACAGAGCGTCCAAAACCCTTTGGAATAGAAATAGACTCCCAAGGTAACATGATCAAGTCGTCCTTAACAGTCCAGCAGCCATGGAAAGAGGACACAACTGCAAGTGACACTTTGGTTGGATCTCGGAATAGAACATCCTCCAATCCCATAAGTCCTGGAGCTACAGATCATAACACAGCCAGACCCAGGGCTGGAACTTTTGAGAAAACGCTGACAGATTGGCCTCCCAAGAGTGACGCCGCACAACAGGAAAAGAAAATCGTTATTGTTGAGGCAAGCAAGCCCGTTGAACCCAAAGAGGATAAAGACAAACGTGATATAGTCATCGTTGAAAATCAGCAACCACCACAGCCACAGAAAGTGCCGGAAAGTAAGCCAAGGGAGGTGGTGATCATAGAAAGTGCACCAAAACCACCGCCAGAACCTAGCAAACCAAAGGAGGATAAACCGACAAGGGACATCGTCATTATTGAAAACAATCCAAAATCGCAACCAGTGGCTGTGGCCACCTCGTCAGCCTCGGCAAACAAAGACAAAAACCAGGCAGCAGCTGGGAGACCTGGATACTCTCAGTACGCTCCCCATGGTGGAATTCCCAAATCCAAGCCAAGCCTACAAAAGGCTGCGTCGGAAGTCCAGATAAGATATTTACACTCTGCGAGAGAAGATGAACTGTCAGCTACCAGAGAAAGTGCCAGTGTGTCTAGACTCAGAGGGGTGAGTGACATAGAGATTCATATCATATGCTCTTTGACCTCCCATTTCCTGTACAGAGATCCAAACATGCTTACAACAACAATTGGGTTGTACCCAAATCAAAATTTGATGGTGAAAGTATACACTCTGACTCAAGAAAATTTAATGTAAAACATGTATTGATATCTGATATTCAGAAAGTCCAGAGTTTAGAACCTGCCAGAAAGTCCTCACGTGAAGAGAATTAAAAAAAATCGAATGTGTTTTAGCGGCACACTTGATTTATGTGTGTTTCTGCCTATTCACCTCTCAGGGTTTTGTCGGGTAACACAATGTTGTATAAGCACAAAGGAAAATGTTTGGTCGATTACAACAGCTAGCTGGCACCTGTCGATTACAACAGCTAGCTGGCACCTGTCTGCATTGCTGCATTGTGTAAATTCATGAATTTCAATGTATGAATCCTTTTGTGGAATGAATGAGGGTGAATCTAAACTGACTGATACACCTGTGATGAATTTCAATTACGACAGGCAATCTTTTTGTGACTTTGAAACACTTCTGCTTTCATCTTTTCCCTCCAAAAATAGAGCAGCGCTTTACTTGCTAAATGCATATTATGGATAACTGCTTCTGCATTCGTACGTGATAGTATGTGAGATGCTTTGTTGGTAATGTGTAAACGCATATCAAATCTACAAAATATATTGAAATTTGACATGTGAAAAAAGCAGCAAAGATAGCAGAGATAAAGCATGGGCATAAACAAACATTGAATCTGAAAATACATTCAACTGAAAATAAAATATATTGAAAGGTGGCAAAAATGACATTTCTACAATATTTTTTTGCTAACATCTCAACATCTTTTCTATTGCCATAGTCATGTCTGCTCCAAATTCAATCATGAAGCAATCAGTTAGTAATCTTGCTGTAATTGGTTTGATCTCCTCACAGATATTTGGTGGTGCAGAGAAATCATAGAGAAAAGGGGCCAAGTCAGTAACCCTGCCACTGCATTGGAAATACTAACATGTCAGAGCACTGTTGTCCAGTATCTACAGCAATCTGATGGCAAACAAGGAACTGGCATACCTCTTGCAACAAAGACTTTACAGATATGAGAACTTTTGGTTATATTACAGATATAAGTCGTTGAGTGTTAATCAGTGTAGGATAATTGCACACAATCTGAACTGAAAAAATGGATCGTCTACAATCTGAACTGAAAAAAAAATGGCTCATCTACGCAACCAATGTGAAATCTCTTCACATTAAGGGATTTTTTAAGTTAAAAATTTTGTCTCATTTTCCACTCACCATGCAGAAAAAAATAGTTTTATATCAGGTATGAACGTTGACTTTTCATTTGTGATGTAATAATGGTTTTTGGATTGGACAACAGATGTTGCCATTATGATCAAAGTTGAGGACTGCAGTGGAAAGGTCAAAGGTCACAAATCTTGACACAGGTTGTGCACAGCTGTAAATAAACAGTGACAAAAGTAGTGTAAGCAGATCAATTAGAGTGTTTAATACATCCCTCGCATTCCATAAATGTGTCGATTATAGAAAGGGGCACTTATGATTATTCTGTCTGCAACAGCGAGGTTTGTAATTTTCTGCTTCCATTTTTCGTTTTATTTACAGTGTCGTACATGACTCCGTACTGGGGACTCTTTGAAACAATGAAAGCTTGGTTTTAAGGGACAGAAAGACAAAAAAATTCGAACTTTTCATGTTTGATCATCATGAATGCATTACAAAATTTGAAAATACTGTGTGCAATGTTCTGCAGCCCGATCAAGGTAGCGTGTGGTGTCTATGTATTATTGTGTATTGACAAAACCCCCACCCAAATGGAGTTCTGGGTTTTCATTTTCGCCAAAACAACAGTTTTGATATCACACACGCAATAGTTACACTACCAAAGTGTCACCATTTAAATATTATATATATACTTAATATGCAATCTGACATAAGATGGATAATGGGATATTTGAATTATGTTCCTGGACAACATTATATACATGCCATATTGTCAAGAAGCATCCTTTGAAATAATAATTATTTTTTTTGAAATTGACAAAGTTTGAAAGCAGATGCTTCAATATTGTACTATGCAAGTTACATACACTGCATACCTTCTATGTTGTCAAACCTTGCGTTTGTAAAGTAGTGAAGCAGACAGCCTTTATAGATAACCTTTGCAAAATGTCAGCCAAATGAAATACATAACATTTTATCATGGCTACGATACACACAGTGACTAATCAAGCATGACTTACAGATCGGTGTGTCCTCTGACAAACATTGATTTCTTGAAACCTTGCGTCAGTTTGAAAAATTGTTGAAATTTCTTTGCATCAGCCGTATATTGTTATATGTGAACTATAAAATTTGCTTGTGTCACAGGCAATATTTTTTGTGTTGTGGTACGTCATATTGGACAAGAGGGCACACTGTTAGAGATAAACCTTGTTATTAAACTAAAAGCTTCATAACAATAAAAGCAGAGGTAGAATTCAATGTAGGCTTATATTTCTAAAAATTGCACCAGACATTTTTGTGCAAGATATGTAGAAAATACATTTTGTTTCACCAAAAATTAACAATATTGCCTTCCAAAAGATTTTACAGAGGTCTTTTACCATCTTACATGGATATGATCAAATATTTTTGCTGCCGATTATGTGTTTTTTTCGTTTCCATATTCTCACATCTGTACCTTGGCAAGTTGTAATTATGTTGTTTTGCTAATACTGTGATTTATGCAATATTTTGTATTTTCGAAAGAAAATGTATTTTGGAGGAGCTGAATTATTTTTGCAAGAATTAATTTAACATGATTGAACCGATTCAGTATTGTTTTGGTCATAAGTTGCAATTGGTATCAAAACAAACCGTAACTAACAAAATAAATTTAATTTTTGGTAACCAGTGACGTTAGCTAGGGAATTTCAGGGGTGGGGAATGAACTTGTGTATATTTTGCATATTGTGTAAATCATGTTTTGAAAAAGAACAAAAAATATAAACTATATTGGGTATGCAGAAGTCATACATCACGCATTGAACAGAAAAGTATATACATATGATGTAATTTTGCCTATTTGAGCATGATCCTGTGGAACTTCATGTCTGCTGTGACAAATGTTACACAGTCTCTTTGCATGATCATGACACTAAATGTCTGCTGTAACAAATATTTCACAATCTCTTTCTGGAGTGTAATCTCTTGTGTTTGTAGAATTAGCAATGATATTCTGTCTTCATTACGTTGTGATAAATTTATCGCCTGGCTCCAGTGGATTTCTGATAGTGAAAAAATCTCCTTACACACCCCATGGCAACCACTCCCATTTGCTATTGCTGTCTACAGCATAAGTCTACATAGAAATTGGTGAATTGCACCCTCTATGGCAGGTTGTGTTGAAGGTGGTGGTTCGGAAATTTACGTGTCCTCCATTCATTATTTGTGTCTCTGGACCATACGAGCTTCAGTTTCAGGGTTGGTGTATCTGCAAATGTCTGTGAGCTCACTGATATCGTAAACCGATTTGGCTGTTATTGGCCGAGGAAAGACGTAGTTGCTTCAGAAGATTGTAGAAAACTTGACTTTTATTGCACACAAGTTGCATGGGGATAGGGTATTGTTGTAACTTTTGCCAAAGCATGAAGGATGGTCTCAGATTGAAACATTTATAGTTAAAAAAAACCCAAAGCTGTGCATCAGAGGGGAGAAGGAGTTTAGAGCTCATTTCATTGACCGTACATGGTAGCTTGACATTTGGCGACCATAAGAGTTCAAGCACTCCAATGCCAAACAACAGATTTTGTAATTCCAAAACTAAAAAATTTTAACAACAGCAAGATTTCACCAGAATTTGATCAGTGGTGTAGATATTTCCAGTTTCTTGATGTTACAGCTGCAACCAAATTTGAAGCTCCTCTACTCTACCCTCTTCATCAAAACTTCTTACTTTGTACTCCACACTTCTTATCAACACCTGGCAGTTTTGAACTTTGGCTAGGGAGAGGATCTAACAAAACACACTTTGTTGAATTTGTGTTACAGTCTGAGATGACCCTTAACTCTGTATTGTCCTGCAGTATCATGCGATATATCTGTTATCATATTCTTTTAGACTTTGACTTTTATTCGACCAGAGTAAATATTTCAATATCTTATCTGAAATATGCTTCCCCATAAAATTGTAATGGTTTGTGCAAAATCAATAATCATGATAGTCAGTGGATACATCACATGAAGATTATGGATTGGACAGGCAGTAATGATGGCAGAGTAGAATTACAGCGCTGTAAATCGAAAAAAGTACCATTCCTGTAGACATTAAGGGGCCACTAGCTGTAACTTTTGATGATTTTTGTTACTTTTTTGGTTTTGTGTGTGAATTACAAGTTCTTGCTCTACTCCTGGAGCTTGTTGGAACCTCAACTACCGAGTTTGTCAACCCAGGTGTTCAGTGTGTCATTATTGTGTACCCTACTTTGAATTCTAGTCCAGATTAGAATTCACTTGTCAACAACAACAATGCAGTCTACACATGTACAGGCTGAGTTGACAAGCTGAATACTGTGCATCTCAACATACTCTGGGGAGTAGAACAAGACATTGTACTCGACATTTTACAACAAAAATAGTAAAATATCAAAAGTTAAGCTACCTTTTCATCACCAGACTCTGGTATATTCCATTTTTTTCAGTACAGTGGCAGGACCCATATACAGGAATATGGGGGTGAGAGGGCTTAAAACTTCAGTGTATTGGAAGCTTGATAAAATAGTTTCTGTCCTAGTTTTGATTATATGTGTGCTATTTAGTATCTCTTTCCTTTCTTTTTCTTCAAATTATTGACTGGTAGAAGTTAAAATCCTGGAGAAATTATGTTGTATGTATTATTTTGAAACCAAAAGAATTGTATAAATTGTCCTATTTAATAACCTTTATAAATAACTTTATTAATATCCATATTGATCGCAGCATCAGAAATATACTAAATGAAAATTTTTCCTTTTTTTTCTAATTTTTGCCTGTTCCGTTATATATATATCAAAATGAATCTTGTTAATCCATGTTATGATATTCCATATTTTGAGGCACTTTTATTTTCATGCAATTTTGTGATTTACAAACCCCTTGAAGTAATAAAAATAAAAAATCTGGATTATATTATATTCCCTTACCACCTTTGTGTGTGTGTTTGTTTATCGTGTGACATAGAATTAGGCAATGCTTTTAAGGCCCTGTCACACCTTGACGATATAGCCAGCGTATGCTGAAGTATGAAAAATTTGGCAAATACTCTGGGCGTATGTCGAAGACGTTATGGGTAAGTTTTGTATAAGTTAAGAGCATGCTGGTATATGTTGTAGTATGGCGAGGTCGTTGAAAACTTTTGTGCAGGCACAAAACTTTTCAATGTATGTCAGCATATGGCTCATACGCACGTGTGGGCCATAAGTTGTAGGTAGGTTATGCTGTCATTGATGCATGTTCACACACGTTACTTAATTTACTCATAAGTCAAAATGCGTCAAGATAATTGTCTAGCATACCCGAAACGTATTTTAACCTATTAGTACATTATGAATGCGCTATGTATATGCCCAAAATTGAAAATAGATCGTTTTAGAAGAATTTGATATGTCGGCTTACGCTGGCTAAATTGTCGAGGTGTGACAGTGCCCTTGGGTACACAATGTCAACATTTATGAAATGTCAAATGAAATAATTTTGTAATGTGGGCCTTGTGTAGGAAAAGAGCTTGAGATATTTCTGCAGACTGACATAAATACAGTAGCCGGACTTACTGACATCAAAATATTTCCCCCTCCCAACAAAATATTCAGCATTGACATTTGCGATCCTCCCCCCCCCCCCTTCCAACAACAACAAAAAAACAGTCTGGTTGCCTGTCCCACTCTGCTGCCTTCCTACTCTGTCCTAACAAATACAGCCCAAGTATATGAACATTCTGTTTTTGCATCTGCACAGTAAGTAATGGCAGTATATACTTTAGAGCAGTCCCATTCAACTCATGTGGTGACAAAATATTGCCACTGCAAACGATTGGAGGTAGACATAGTTTATCCAGCCTTTCATTGCAAAGTCCTCAAAAACTATGGATATGTAATGCTAATAGGAGAAAGTTAAATTGTTAGTGTTAATAGACAGTTTAAAAGTAAGATTGTGTATTGAAGTCCTTGTAACGATGCACAGATACTGTAACAGTGTATTACTTTGTTATAATGTGTGTATATGATAAAGGTGGTGTAAAATTTAGGAAAATTTTGGACAAAATTACACAACATGCCTGAATGCTCTGGTGTCAGGATCTTCCAAATGCAGAAAATCATATGGATGGAAGCGATTGAAAATCTGGTCCTGGTCAAATTTGATAATTGTCACAGGTAAACATGGAATGTAGTCTTTGTTTTCATAAAGACACTGGCAAAAAATAACCAACCATGTCGTACAGAGGCATCTTCACCTGTAGCAAATTAAAGTTTTGAAATTTCTCCACAGATCACTTCAGGAAACTTTGAGAAAAAAGGAGAATAAAGAAAGTTGGGGTCGCTGTCCATTACCCTTACAATGATGAACATAACAGGCCAGGCCTATCTTTGATTCAAAAAGTGGGGTAGCTACCATCATCGACCATCATCTCTGCAGGCAAAACAGTAATTTTCATCAACTAAAGTGGGAACAACTTGATTTACTCACAAGCTTTCAAGATGTATCCACCTTAGCTGTTACTGTGTGCCAGGCATCTATGCAGAGTTGTGGTTACTGACAAGCTACATTTGATCGTGTGAGGGCGCTGTCACATGTTAAGGCTACACATCCACAAACTTGCGCAACACCCATATTTACCGGTATCTTCTGGGAATCATATCACTGATTGGCTATGAATTTCTGCCAACCTTGTCCCATAAAAAGACATCATGTATCAAAACTTCATTCTTATAATGTTTTTTATTAGAAGTTAAATAAATGGGTACACTTCAGAGAATGACTTTATCTAAACATACCTTTTAGGAAACTTAATTAATTACTCAGTAGAAACTGTTTGAAAGCGTTCTCACTGAATTTATTTGATATTGACTGTTTTGATATAAAATCTGTATCATCACTTTTGACCATCTATCTCTTAGCTTTGTTGTTTCCTGGCAAAGAAACTTGAATAGCATTTTTCTTGTTTATCTTAATGCTGTTTTGGCACCAGCTTGAAATGAAGGCAGTGTATCAGCAATTGCTCAAATACTGGACTGGTTTGATAATAGTTTATTTGTGATTTGGCTGAGTCTTGCTGTCATGCAACAGACAGTTCGCACAAGTCACACAGGTGCAATTGCTTGTACAAGATTTTCTGTAGAAGTGAAGGTCAAACAGGTCAAACTGACAGAATTTCAAGTGCGGAACTTTTTGAAGAGGGGATGCATGTTAGCCTTTGTCTTTGACTTTGACTGGTACTCCATGTACACATGGTCATCTGCACCTGACATTGAACTCATGCTGCCAACACGACGCACAACCTAAAAGAATATGGAACACATACATATAGTGAGGTTAATAGCAGGTTTGAAAGATATGTCAGATGAGGAATTATCAATTCAGAAATTTCTCTTTGCGAGATGATTACAGTATGCAAAATTATTGAGGTGGATTATTTGTTTGTACCATGATGACAGCATGAGGTGGCTTAATCCGAAAGAAATGTTTTCTATTAAAAAGTATAAAAATCATATGTAATTTCAGCTTGTACTGAAAGTTTAGACTAAATTGGCTAAAGTGCAGAAAGTGATGATTGCTCTAATACAAAGATTTTGAAGCAAATTTTTCATAGCATTTTATTAGCATTACAATTTTTTTATTAGCATTACATATCCATACACTGTGCTACAACTCTGATTGTTTTCCTATGAATTGAATGGATCTCTTCACATGTGGTTGAGCACAAACAGAAAAGCAAACAAACAAAACAGAAACCATGATAAAGCAATAGAAAAATTGCACCTATTGTCAAAAACTATGTTTAATTCTGCCACAGTATGGTACACACACCTGGTTGCCTTTGGCTCCCAATTCTCCAGGCACTCTTTCCTCATCTGCGTCTGCATCACTGGCTGCTAACACTTGCTGAAGTAACCTCTGTTGCTCCTGTTTGGTTGAGTACTTGAGATTTTCCTGATGAAATAAAATAAAGGAACACAAAGTGGCATATCCATCAGCATATTGTACTGTCCATTTCATGTAACCTTGCGTTTCAGAGATCTTTGTTGGTTATACTGTTATAAACCAACTAATTATTTGCAGTATCTTTGTACTAAATTAATGAACTTCTTTTCTCCAGTACTTCTTTTAAAACTTTTATCTCAATGAATGTATTTCATCCTTTTCATGTTCACTGCATGAAATTATGGCCCTAAATACCTTAGGTGTTTGCATAGGGCATAACTGGTAAAAAGCTATGAGATTGAAACTTCCCTGATACTACAACGCTACTTAACAGCTAGACAGTACCCAGTTAAAGAATTACAGCTGGATGGTATGGTACATATAACTAATAGGTTATAAGTGACATATCTGAAAAGATAGGTCAGTCAGAAAATACTACACAACTAACCTCCTCTATTCCAGCCAGCTTTGTGATGACTTTGAAAGCGTATCCCTGGTTGACAAGAAATCTTTGTCTCTTCATGGAGAAGTACATCTCATGTGTGTCTTGTGACACCAAGGTATAGAAATATGCATTATACTCCTCAGCAGCAGAGCCTTGTCAGAAAATACCATACACATACATTTAAATAAGTGGCTGTTTCACACAGTGACTGAACCCCTTCATCAATGAACTTTGGTTATGTTCTGTTGTTTTTATGGAAGAGTTCAAATTTTTTTTGAGCAGAAATTGAGTTGAAAGCATAATATGTTTGCATATAAATCTTGCGTTGCACAGCTGAAGCTCATCAGCATTGTAACATCTCATTGTTTGTCAGAAAGATATCTGATACTTCCTTTCAAGCAGATATAACATTTTAAGATCCTCTTTCATTCAAAGACAAAACATACAAGTCATCGGCTACAGCTTCACAGTTGTCTCCCATGGTTAAAGGACACCAAACAACAAATGAAAGCCATGGACAAACAGTATTTTGTACCTTTCTTAGCTCTGAGAATTCTTCCTAATCGCTGTGCTTCTTGTCGTCGGGAACCCCCATGAGATGAAACTTGTATCAGTACATTGGCTTCTGGTAAATCAAACGATGTGTCTCCTACCTAAATGTTATTAAAGATAACAAGTTTAACAACAATACATACAAGGGAAATTCAACCTACCAGTAGAGTTTACGAAGATCTTTGAGCAAATAGGTTGTAAATGAGAAATTCATTCAATCCTGAAGAATCTGCTTTCAAGAAGAAATTGGAAAATTTAAAATTTTCCCATTTCTTTAATCGATAGCGTTTGAGTCAATTTTAGAAGAGACTGCTGTGCAAATTATTGAGTAACTATCTGTTTTGGTAAAACTGTGACAAGAGCAGCATGACGTAATGGGTAAAAACTACAAACATGAATGTCATGAAAGAATTTGTGGTGGCAAAAGTTCTGAGACATAGAATTCAGAATCATGGGTGTAAATTTACACCTGACAGATGTGAATGAAAACATGTATAACCAATTTGTGCTCAAAGTGCAAAAGGAAATAACTTGAACATTTGCACTACAAAGCTTTTGTTGATCTTTACCTTGGATATAAATATTGTATTAACAACTGGATTGTGCTTAAAATTCTGTAAAATTTGCATTCTTTCCCCTTGTGTGGTGGGTCCATAGATGTAAGGTCTGGAAAACAAAAAAACATAAGGAAAATTCTAAAAGTCTTACAATAGGATACTTATTTCCTAATACTTGGGTCTTGTCACAATAGAGAAAGAAAACTGTGACTTAAGCAAGTTTTGATGGTGACTGGTGGAAATTACAACATACAGAAGTGATTTACTCAGGGTGTAAAACACCATCAACATTGCTGTAGATGATATCAAATTAAAGTCTTCATTGAAAATAACTTGCATCATTATTTGGTTACTCTAACTACACAGGGTCTCTTGACTTTCGCTTTCTTACACAAAACTGTTTCAGAAACATTTCATTTTACCATTATAATACATCCAATCAATGGTTGGCACATCCAACTGGCATTGTAATCAATAGATGGTGGATAGAGTTCACTGCCTGGTTTAAACAAGCATACACACTGTGTAACCTTGGGTTTTATCTACTGAAAAATGTTACTGGGTACCCCTTGTTAATTTCCATTAAGCTAAATGATAAATCCTACATTCTCCTTGTCTTACAAAATGACTTCACACAAGTCATGGCACAGCAAAGACTACAAGGGAGTTGTGGATTTAGATATGCTCTCTTTGAGAAGCAGGGATCAATAGTTCTTTGAGATCTGTCTACTTACTTGCCCATGGCTACAGCATAGTGTTTCAATGCAAACACGTTATCTGAGAACACAATGACCTTGTCGTTTCTCTGCTCATGGTACTTCACCAAAAACTGGCAGGCTCTGAACTTGTTTGGGTTCATTACATAGAGTAACTGCAAATCAGATAAGAGAGACGGTCAATCATTGTGTGAAATATCGAACGAATTCAAAGTGTCAGTTATTGATGATAACAGAACTAGTACATGGGTCATAGACATGTGAATATCAGTGGCCTTGTAAAATGAAAATATACCAGATGTTGGTAATGATTGCAAAGAAGATGTTTAGCAAGAAACATCCATGGAAAGCAGTTGCTATGGAAAACAAAATTCTGAATGTACATGATGGACTTTCGGTACATCCCGTGAATGCTGTCTGAGTTTTGATTCAAGCACTCTTGCTGTAGTTAGTTATTTGCAGGATAAATTTCAAATTTCATATACTGGGCAAGATATATATTTTTTCATAGAAGAATTTGCCCATCAAAAAAATCCCCATGGCAAAAAAATATCACCTAAGATCGGTGGTCCATGTATGAGCATCAAGGTTGTCAACAACCTCTTAGTAGTTTTGGTATACTCCCAAAAAATTCAAGGGCACAGGTGAAAAATAGTATATTTGAAAATAAAGTTTCAACGTGTATTCAATGTACAACATGCTACCATTGTTTAAGGTAGAATGCACCTCGGGGACAGATATTCGGACTCCCAAACTTTTTCAATTTTTTTCTGATATACCACTTGTAGCGGTTCATTTTAAAGCTCTTGGAGTAAGAAAACTTTTCACCGGCTTAGTTTTTCGAAAATTCGAAAATTTTTTTTCTCCATAGAGTTAACAAAGGGATGGCGGCCATTTTGAATTTCAAATATCTGAAAATCTTGAGTTATTTGTTTCTCTAGTGCCAAAATTTGCACGGTGACCCCTGATTTCTATTCTTGATTTTGAAAGTAAATGGTTGAAAGATTCCTTAAGGAAAGTTTGAGCAAAAGTTTAAGTCTTTTACTTTAGAGGCGCGAACTACCTTAATGTGCCTACTTGAACGCTGATGAAGGGAGAACGCTCATCCTGTATGGCATAGGAAATGTCCTTTTGGCAAGATGCTCATTTATACAGGGTTCTGATTGATGGAGTTCAAACTGGTGACCTCACATGACCTTTTAACTCACATTTCTCTTTTTTGTCTTGATTGCAAGATACTCTCTGTAGAACTCAGGGGTCATAGGGCACCAGACTTCTGCACACTGTACTTTGGCAATGAATCCTGAGTCTTGGAGTTCCATCCAGTTGGCTTCATACAGTTTGGGGCCGATCAAAAAGTTCAGATCAGCAATCTTGTCATCTTCTCTGACCAGGGTTGCTGTCAGACCCAGTTTGCAATGTGCCTGTACTGATGTTAGTACTCTTCTGAACTGCTTGGCTGGTATGGTGTGTACCTCTGGAATTAAAATTAATTCATAAAATACTATTGTTTGCCAGTGTAAGAATATTTAACACGATTACAAGAGAAACTTTGCATCATTTTAATCATACTGAAACAACATTATAAGTCAAGGGATTTGGTATCAGATATCACAAGTGGGTTTCTTAAACTTTTGATCGTGAACAGACCATGGTTTTTTCAATGACTTTTTCATAAGATATCTGGTGTCTAAGAATGCAAATCTAAAATTTTATCCATGATGGTGGGGATTTGCTGCTGATGATATCTTACTTGTAGATGACCATCATGTTGAAGGGGATCTTTCAATAACCCCCTTTATTCATCAAAATTTAGTTGCTATTTTTCTACAATTAAATGGGAAATGCTAATGATAGGCTATGAATATTTTCCATTGATCATGAATCATTATTATTTGTGTACTCACACAATACTCAACCAAGTCTATATCACTTTTTGAAGTGACATTAGATACAAAAGCAGACAATAGACACATCAAAACTGAGTAAATTGAGACAATGCTTAGATCTGTGATATGGAGGAATTAGCTGACGTACCGTCAAGAAGCATGAGCCCCCATTCCTGGGCATGTATCCATTCCATCATTTTCTCAGCTTCCCAAGATCTCTTGGTGGAGTGACCCATCATGGAATATGTGCTGATAACAACACTGCATCCTGAAATGCAGCATGAGATGAATAAGATATGTTGCGTGATGGGCAACATCACTGGACAGAAAATTTGTGGTACAAACTGGCTTTATGATGACTGTAGATTGTTGTATAAAATACAAGTTTAGAGTTATAAATAATAATGATCATGTTACATTGTCAAGTCACTTTACATTCAGTATATAGTTTGTGCAGAAACCATTCTGGTGGATCTTCAATGACTTTATTTCTCAACAGAAATTAACAAATACAAGACATAGCCAACACTGATTAAAAGTTGACTTACAGTTAAAATCCATGTTATAAGAAGTGTGATGTTACCTTAAAATTTGTTTTTTGATTTTTGATGCTTTCAGATTACGAACAAAACTAAATTATCTGATCATTCATCAAAAAAATTCATAGCAGGGAGCCAAATAGCAATAGCACCTTACCCATTGGTTTATCTTTGGCATCTGATGTAAATCTGCATATCATACTATCATCAACCGTGGACCAGAGTTTGAACTGTGATTTCCACTGTTCAACTGATACACCAGATGTACACAGAACCATACAACGTTTTCTCACAGTACATGCTGCAGTCACCCCTACCAGTGTCTTGCCAGCACCTGTACAGTGAAAAGTAGGGTGTGTTTTGTGAGCCATACTTGCCCTCAAATATCTCCAGGAGAGTCTAATTACAGGTTATTAATTGTGTTTTGATGTCAGCTTTGGTGCAGATTTCAAAACAAGAAGTAGAGTGTAACTCTGGTGGACTGGTTATGGGCAACATATTCCCATGTTGAAACAGCAGTCATGGATGAGTTTTCTGTGAAACTTATATTCAATAAACTTTATGTTCATGTGGTAAGGAGAAATTTCTTATTGATTGTTAATATATCTGGCAAAGGACCCTAATTTGTTTTTAAACATACCTTGATGATTTCCCAGAAACGTCACTGAAATCTTATGTGAGCACAAAATGGTTTTATTTTCATTGCAAGTTCGACAAATTCATGGACTGTTCTACAATATACCCGTACCGTCACTTGTTGCACATCAGTATTTCAATAAGCAAAGTGTCACACACTGTGAACTCACCACATGGTAGGACAATGACCCCTGACCTTGCTCTGCCGTTACCAAACATTTTACGCAGACTTTTCTCCTGGTATGGTCTGAGTACTGCCATGGGTTTCAAGTCAATACTGGGAAATAAATTGATGTAATGTGAAAGACAAGTCAGCAAGAATATTTACAAAATGCTTGTTGTCTATTTGATAACTCACAGATAACTTTAAGCTCTTGAAATTGGTTTGGAAATTTGGTTGCCAGTGACAGGTAACCGCCTGGGTTGGCATTAACTGTCAGTCAACCTAGCATCTAGATTGGTGATATCCTACAATGCATCTGATATCTGGTTCAGTGGTATCATTGAACTTGACACGAGATTAAAGGTTGATCTTCACATTCAACAGCTGATACCTGGGTTGGCAGTGACTGTCAACTGACCTAGTATCCGCACTGATGGTGTCATTCAACTCACCTGATATCTGGATTGGTAGTTACTGTCAACTGACATAATATCTGCACTGATGGTGTCATTCAACTCACCTGATATCTGGATTGGTAGTTACTGTCAACTGACATAATATCCGCACTGATGGTGTCATTCAACTCACCTGATATCTAGATTGGTAGTTACTGTCAACTGACCTAATATCCTGCACTGATGGTGTCATTCAACTCACCTGATATCTGGATTGGTAGTTACTGTCAACTGACATAATATCTGCACTGATGGTGTCATTCAACTCACCTGATATCTGGATTGGTAGTTACTGTCAACTGACATAATATCTGCACTGATGGTGTCATTCAACTCACCTGATATCTGGATTGGTAGTTACTGTCAACTGACATAATATCTGCACTGATGGTGTCATTCAACTCACCTGATATCTGGATTGGCAGTGACTGTCAACTGACCTAGTATCTGCACTGATGGTGTCATTCAACTCACCTGATATCTGGGTTAACATTGTCATTTCTGAAATCATACTCTGCCAACAATGGATACTCCAATTCTATGCATCTGAAATACACAGAAATAATCTCAATTAGAATAAATGAACCACCTCAGCAATGGGTACACCACTCGGTTTTGACAAGCTTACTCCATATATGCATCGCTATTGTCTTGTGCATACATGTTGTGAACTGGTCAAAATCTTGCGGCATACCCTTCAGTATGGGTGGTATTGCTTTTCAAAACCTCAATGAGCCAGTTATATTTAGATGACACAATTTCTGCAAAGTGAACCTCTGATATAAATTTATAACAGCACAGCAAAGGTTTTTTGTTCTTAATATTTATCCCTGAATTTTTGTTTTTCATATTAAATACAAATTTCTACCTTTTCTGTATTGTTTCTATGTGTTCTTGATTGACTTCAAAAGAAACAGTCTGTAAATCTTCCACTTCTTCTTCATCATCGTCGTCTATCTTGCCGTAGAAATCAAAGATATCCTTTGGGATGGCAGCCTGGTCACCTGCACCGTTCTCCTGTGAGTTTTCAGCTCCTTTGCTTGTGCCATCATTAGAATTGCTGTTTGAAGTACTTGGCTTGTTCAGCTGATCAGAAACACAAATATTCAAGTTTTAAATTCAAGCAGGGCGTGAATGACTTCACTTGTCACAAACACACAAAGCAGGAACCTACTTGTATATTTGTCACTTCACATAAAGCCAGTGAGAAGTTGTGCAGGCAGAGATGTTACTAAAGTTTTCACAAATGAATGTGACTCTGGTGTGATTTGTGATATAGAAACTTTTGCAGTGAAATGGTGTGAGTCTCTTTGTAGAATACAAGAAACGCAATAACGGTAAAACAAAACTTCTCTTTTAAATCTCCCAAAAATATTACAAAAATCTATATTAACAAAATCCCAAAATTTTCTGGTTTGAGTGCCGTGACCTACTTGGTTAGATGTAACATTACTTCCCTCTCCTGTTGTAAAGTTGACGATAAAAACTTTGGATGAAATTACTATTTCTGACCTGTAGAGCTGATTTGCTTGACACTTTTGAAACAATCAAATTATCTTCAGTCTGATCAGGATCATCAGTGTCTCGTCGTAACCTGCATTCTTGAATTACTGGGTCTTTCAATAGTTTCTGGATCACTTCCTGTCAGAGAACAGGAATTGGGGAAATAAACCACAAAGATTATAACAATGGTGAATATTTACTGATTACAGAAGTGGTGGAATTCTGTTATTGCATCATAAAATCAAACTTCCAAGCTTCATGACAAAAATAATGATGAAAATAATACATTGGACTGGTTCACTGAAGAATAGAACAAAGATTTGGACTGCCTTATATACAACTTTCCAAATCACAATTTTGCACACTGAAATTCACAGTCATATTAAGTATTCCATAATTTCAGGCATTTTTGCAGGGTTAAGTACCACTGTAACTCTGTCATAAGGATTTATATCAAAAACTTAGTCAAAGGCACAATCGCAAGTACACTGTAATAATGGTCATGACTTTGACCTCCTAAGCAGAAATTTCCCCATCACATATTTCTAAAATAGCTGGTTGTAGTAAGGTCACTTTTTTGTATCTGTACATCCTTAGATTTCTACTGTCAAATACAATGCTTGTAGTATGAACCTCACATATGTCACTGAAGTTACAGAAACACAGAAATGGAAGTTTCAAATGCAATTCAAATATTTTTGCTGAATTCATGTTTTTGAATTTACATTGATGAAAGTTATGTTATGACCTGTTGTGATCTGACAAAAGATGAAAATTAAAATATGTGTGATACATTTTCTACTTGTTCTACTCTTTGCTTTTACCAGTACATACTGAGAGAAAGGTGACAGGAATATTAGGAATGAGAGATGAGAAAGGCAAAGACTTACCGCATGTCTGCTCTCTACAAAGTATCTGTTGTGTTTCAGTACCAACTTCAATTTTCCATAGCTGAGAGTGCATAGCTGAAGTGAAATTGCATTATTTTATAAAACAAATCAAGAGCTCTGTTTTACGGTCACAGATAATGAAGAATGTCACAGCTATTACTCAGCAAATTTCACAATGATGGTCATTCTCTTTCAGAAGATCATCATTAACAGCTCAAAAGTGAAAGGCAAACAATTGGAAAAATACAAACACGCAAACATTTAGTCAAAAATAGTGTCAATGACACTGTGCTCCCATTTTACAGAAATACTAAGTACCAGTACACACATGACATTGCATTCCTACAGGTTGATTACTAAGGAAATTCCATTGTAAGTCCAAATTAATCTTATACCCCAGCAATATGAAATGCTCCATGTCATAATGACTTTTACATATCTGACAGAAAACAACCCTAGGATCAAGACTACCATGTTTTAAAGCAATCCAACAAATACTTTGGGAGAAAATGATTTTTTTGACAAAAAATGGGAAAAATTGCCCCAACAATACAAATATGAAAATCTCACCACAATTTGAACGAATCTGACAAAGGCAAACCCTGGATAATACATACAAGTTTTCAAGGCAATGGGATGAGCACTTTCAGAAAATAAGATTTTTTGACCAAAAATGGGAAAATCGCCCTAAAAATACAACTTTCAACATTTCACCACAATTTGAAGAAATGTAACTAAAATCACTATAAAGAGCCTAGGTGCTGCGGTTTAGGAGTTTTTAATGTGTATGGACATACATATTACATACATGCATACATGCATGCATGCATGCATGCATACATACATACATACATACAGACAGACAGACAACAGATAGACATGCATACATACATACATTTATTTTTACAGCTTTTAACCTTCAACAGCCGCCCAACCTATCAATATCAGCTTGTTCAACTTGATACCTGGTACTACTGCTTATAATAATATACACAAGAGTTAATTACATTCTAATTAAAGTAAACATGCCTTGCTTGTCAATATATGTCAAAAAAACCCAGAATATCTGTCAGGTTATAAAGAATTTCAGCTTGTTAACTTTATCAGTATTTTCATCCTATTAACCAAGCACATTTTAACTCTCAAATTAACATTGCAAGTAAGTTCTGTTGAATAAGTTGAGACTGTACGTACTCAGAGAAAGCACACTGAAGAGACAAATGTTTTCAACTTAAGAAGTTCAAGGTCATCAAAAACATTATAAGGAATCATGTAACTCTTTCATTGCACTGTTTACACAGATTGCATAATTGCTCTAAATAGAACATGAGTAATATTATAGCCCAGCTTTACCATAAAAACCCTATCACTTTGACCACTCTTTTAATTGACCACTCTATTTTTTACCTCAAAATGTAATTTTATTTAATCCTTATCAAGTTGATCACAACTGGAAATAGGAGCTGTCTCTATCTCTCTTTATTTGGCCAACCTATCATGACAAACTATTATGAGCAATTTCTTTTAGATAACATACAGAGAACAATACATGACGGTACAGAATATGTCAAAGTCTGGATTCAGGAAAGTTGCCTTTACATGTTTTAATCATCCAAAATGGTAAACATTTCACTATAAACTGTCAAAAATGTTGAACTTTCTAATAATTCTACACTAAAATTATTTTGGCTTTGTTGATTTCCTAATTAATTCAATTATTTAAGATTATATTAATTATTTTTTTCTGGGTGAATTGATAGGGTTTATACAGTACAAGAGTTACATACAATGTAAGTCAAATTCAGTTGAGTATCAATTACCGTCTAACATTGCATCATTCCTATAAATAACACCTCAGCCTTGTAACAGCACAATCATAATCTGCTCATTCACACAGGCAGTACTTGACTTTAAATGAATGACCTACATTTCACCTGTGTACCAAATTTGAAAGCATGGCAAAAAGTACCACAAATTTGCAAATTTGGCCTTTAGTTCACCGAGTCATCTTCAGGTCACTCCTAGGAACCTGCACACCCAATTAGAAAGTAATGGCATACACAGTTTCAATTTGGACCAAAAATGGCAAAAATTGCCCAAAAATACAAATATGCAAATTTTGCCATAATTTCGATGAATCTTATTTTGGGTCATCACAAGAAAGCTGCAAACCAAATTTTAAAGTGAACAGACCATTGGTTTCAGAGGAAACAATTTTTTACTGATATGGCAAAAAATAGAGAAAAAATTCATTAAAAATAGAAAGCAGCCAATATCGACACCAAATCTATATGTTTGAATGAGTGGGGCCCAAGGTACCTAAAAACCAAATATGACAACGATCAGAAGAGTAGTTCCTGAGTTATTGATTTTTGACCATTTTCGCCCTTTTTTCTACCTCATTTGCATATCCATAAAACTAACAAGTTCATTTTAACAACGGCACATCTAGACCACATATGGCATCACTACACCAAAAATCAGCTTTACACGTGCAGCAGTTTCGGAGTTTTTGCGTTGGACGGACAGACATCCATACATACATACATACATACATACATACATACAGACAGACATCTCACATACAGACTTTTTTCAACCATATAACCTCCCAATTGCCATATATGTATGGCAAATGGGAGCTAAAAATGTGTTCAAAAAATCAAGTTTCATATCTTTTAAAAGCAGTATTTTACTGGACACGTGATATATCATAGTGGTTTATTAGCTCCCATAGCCATATGTATATATGGCAATGGAAGCTATTCTTATAGGCTAGGGAAATGTCTGTATGTATGTATGTCTGTATGTCTGTATGTCTGTACGTCTGTATGTCTGTATGTCTGTATGTCTGTCCGTCAACATCAAAAACTCCAAAACCGCTGCATATTTCATCTTGATATTTGGTGTGTACATGGATGATGGGCTGTAGATGAGATTTTGTTCAAATGAAGTTGTCATTGCCAAAAATATGCAAATTAGTGCCAAAAAAGGCGTTTTTGGTAAAAAATCTTCTTCTTCATAACCGCTGGTCAGACAGCTTTGATATTTGGTATACAGGTCCCTAGGGATAACCCAACTTGGATTTGTTCAAATTGTGATGAAATATGCAAATCTGTATTTTTAAGGAATTTTTTTGTCATTTTTGGTCAAAAATTTATTTCATCAAAACCGCTTGTCTGACAGCTTTGATATTTGGTATACAGGTCCCTAGGGATAACCCAACTTGGATTTGTTCAAATTGTGATGAAATAAGCAAATCTGTATTTTTAAGGAATTTTTTCGTCATTTTTGGTCAAAAATTTATTTCATCAAAACCGCTTGTCTGACAGCTTTGATATTTGGTATACAGGTCCCTAGGGATAGCCCAACTTGGATTTGTTCAAATTGAGGTGAAATAAGCAAATCTGTATTTTTAAGGAATTTTTTTGTCATTTTTGGTCAAAAATTTATTTCATCAAAACCGCTCGTCTGACAGCTTTGATATTTGGTATACAGGTTCCTACAGATAAACTAAATATGATATACAGAATATATGATGAAATCTGCAATTTTGTATTTTTGGTGCAATTTTTGCCATTTTTGGTCAAAAAATGTGTTTCTCAAAAACTACTTGTCTGATGCCTTTGATATTTGGTATACAGGTTCCTGGGGGTTCTCTTAGTGTGATATAGTGAAATTTGATGAAATCTTCAATTTTTGTATTTTTGGGTCAGTTTTTGCCGTGTTTGGTCAAAATATTTGTTTCTCAAAAGTTACTCACGTGATAGCTTTGATATTTGGTATACATTTTTATACATAATTATGATGAAATCATCAATTTTGTATTTTTGCAGCTAATTTTGCCATTTTAGGTCAGGCCATCCTGAAATGAGCTATCAAAGATCTCAACCTTTTTCATCAATACATATGTCACAAAAAGTTGCTCTCTACATAACACAGCAGAGCTCTGTCGACCATTGGGTCGCTTGTTAGCTCTTATAGCCGTATGTATATATGTTTACTAGTTTACATTTTATTGAAAATCTCAATAGCCACTGAGCAGATTAGATGAAAATTAGCATGTAAGTACTTTGGGCTGACCTGAAATGATTGTGCACATCTTGGGTCAGTATCTTGGACTTGCTATTTTTCATGAATTTTTTTGTAATTTTCTCCCATTTTTGGTCAAAAAATCTTCTTCTCTGAAACCACAAGTCTGATTGATTTGAAACTTGGTATGGAAGTGCATAGGAGTGACCTTTCTCAAATCTGGGCAAATCGTGGTGAAATTTGCATATTTGCATTTTTTGGCTATTTTTTTTCATTTTTGATCAAATTTTTTTTTTAACTCTGAAACCACACGTCCGATTGAGTTGAAACTTAGTGTAGAGGTTTTTACGGGTGACGTCAGTAAGATTTGATCAAATTCTGGTGAAATTTGCATAATTTTATTTTATTGGGGGAATTGTTTCTATTTGTGAT